>NC_056733.1:769789471-770094471 GCF_019279795.1 Protopterus annectens
CAAACACTTTGATGTGTACTCATGACACACACCAGCATACAACACCTGTCATGGCATAATGCTACTGCACTACAACATGTCATGTAATGTAATATAGTCACCCTGTGCATCAGACACATATTTGCATGTCCCTGCATCAGTGGTATGGATGGCAGGGATTTGGCACTGGTATCATCACATGCATAGGGTGTGGTGTGTGGGTGTCAGAGATCTAGGCTGTGCCAAACAATTGAGACTGTGTGTGTGAGTCAGGAAGAGGTCCTGTTCAGCTGGGCCATGGAGAGGTGCCATGTGTCTGTTGGTAACCTGCATGTGTGTGCGTACACAGTCAAGCCCTGTGCTAGCCCTATATGTGGATATGTTGGACAGCTGTGCATCATGCATAGCAGAATAGACAGTTCACCATATCCAGCCACAAATATGGGAACTGGGTCTTCAAGGAGTGGCACTGGCACCACCATGCCCAAGGTCAGATGCTGATGGTGACTGGTGGCTGCTGGGCCCAGTAGCTGCTGGTGACTTCAAATCAAATGGGGGCTACAGGAGACAGCTGAATGGGTATGGCCAACAGGGAGGGGTGTGGCCAACTAGAAAGGGGTAGGGCTATACCGAAAACCACAAGAACTGGGACTTTAATTAAATACGCTGCCCTGGGTGCCAAACCATCATTGTGTGAGTCCAATCAAGACAAAATGAAGTGGAGAAAAAAATATCTCAATGCATTGGTTACATGACAGCTTACTTAATATCTAGATGGAAAGAAAAAGGTTGTGATACATGAAAAAATAAATTACTTTTTAAATACATTACTGAAATGCCAGTCAAAATCAAGTATAAAAAAACAAGCAGCACTCAGTTCAAACCACTTCTCATTGCACTGCAGTTCTAATTATAATTTATATTCAGCTTTATAAAAGTACCAAGTAACATGCTGAAAGTAACAATTTCTGTGATACCCCCACTTGTAAAAATTTTTCTTATCCAAAAAAAGACCTGCTGCCTGACAACTATCTACCTGTTCCATGGGGAAAACATGATCAAAGTAAAAATGAACAGTAAACAAGTAACAAGCTCAAGATAAATTGCTTAAAGGATTACTGCACAGGTTATGGACCACACATGATAGATTGGCATTCTGTTTAATTTCTGTGTAAAACCTGCAAAGATGACTGCAAAAAAATGAAAAGACCAATGGTTAGACCACAGCTGAAGATAAAAATGGAATAATCCACGTCAGGAAATAAATCACTTGCAGCTTCACAGTAGTGCCCTTTATAAAACCAAAAGTTGTAACCGAGATGTAGTAGTCAAGGTAGGAAACGGTTCACTTGCAGTTTCACACCACTTTATTAAACAAGAGTAAGCGCTTTCACGATCTAAGTCAGCTGATCGCTTCTTCAGACTCATAAAAACAGTTAAAACATTGGTATTTAAAATATGGTTCAACCAATGAAAACACATATAGAACTATGACATAGACTAATTAAAATTGCATACATCAGTACATTAATTTGCCTTATATTCTGCATAAGATGAAATAAAATATACATATAACAGACACATTTTATGTAATAATCCATATTACTTAATGTTTTATAGAAGATGTTAAAAGCAAGAAAGGTCATGATTTTAAAGTTAGATTCCCTATAACTTATTCAAGTGACATCAGAAGGTTCTGTAATATTTTTGAGAAGAATTGGAATGTTTTATTGTCGGATCCTGACTTGAGAGAATTGTTAGAAGATAGACCCAGCTTTTCTTTTAGAAATAAGAGGTCCTTAAAAAGGCAACTCTGTTATAAATCCAGAAACAATGAAAGAATGACTCTATCTGATAGGCAGGGGACTTTTCCTTGCAGAAATTGTACAGCATGTGACTATTTATATAATAAATCTACATATAAACATCCCAGACTAGGATTTATAATTGATATAGATTTTTATGCTGACTGCAGAACACAAAATTTGGTTTATTTCAGCTTCTGCGCTGTCTGTCATGCCTTTTATATAGGCAAAACCAATAGGTGTCTAAAGGAACGTATCCTTGAATACTTTAGAGATATAAGAAATAAAAAAGACACAAGTGCTTTAGCAAAACATGTGGAAGAAGAAGATAGGAAACATATTTTTAATTTCATGGTTTTAGAAATAATAAATAAAAGTAAGAGGGGAGGTGATATAAGGAATAAGGTAGAGGAAGCCGAACAAACATGGATTTTACTACTTCAGGCAGATAGGTCTCCTGGATTAAACAATGCTGTTTCCTTGAAACCTTTTTTAAAATCCAGACCACTAAAACATTAAGTAATATGGATTATTACATAAAATGTGTCTGTTATATGTATATTTTATTTCATCTTATGCAGAATATAAGGCAAATTAATGTACTGATGTATGCAATTTTAATTAGTCTATGTCATAGTTCTATATGTGTTTTCATTTGTTGAACCATATTTTAAATACCAATGTTTTAACTGTTTTTATGAGTCTGAAGAAGCGATCAGCTGACTTAGATCGTGAAAGCGCTTACTCTTGTTTAATAAAGTGGTGTGAAACTGAGAGTGAACCGTTTCCCACCTTGACTACTACATCTCAGTTACAACTTTTGGTTTTATAAAGGGCACTACTGTGAAGCTGCAAGTGATTTATTTCCTGACGTGGATTATTCCATTTTTATCTTCGGCTGTGGTCTAACCATTGGTCTTTTCATTTTTTTTCGCTTGAGGTGTATACCAGGTGTTTATCCAGCTTTTGTTTTCTTTCACGTGAAAGATGACTGCAAGTCTTCTACAAATGTAATGATCTTCTGAAAAATACTGTAATCCTGTCCTTTATTACAAATACTGTTATATGCATTTCAATACCTAAGGCTTATCCGTTATCTAGTTATGTAAATATTCTCTGCATGGCAACAACAAAAAGGCTTTCAATGTTGATAATTCTTTAACAATATGCTTATTAAAGCTTACTTGGATCTTACAATCTCAGACAGGCTTACCTGATGGTCATTAAAGCATTGCTACTTAAACACAGAGCAACAGGCACTGCAACAACATGCATTTTCTGAATAATAAGAAGGATAAATCAACAGTATAAAAATACGACAGAAAACCAGAACATTCTGCAAAATCAAAGACAGATGAAAAGCCACTGTAGTATTTGTGTCTACCTTGAATGGGGGGATACTCTGCATACTTACACTGCATAACTGCTCCTTGCCTTGCTTGGACACATCCAGAGTCACTACATGGGAGAGTGGGGTACAACAAGTATGTCACAATGCAAAATGTCTCTGGTTGATGGTGATGGCCCTGACACATGTGTCATACCTCTCAATTTCAGTGCAAGAAATCTGGAAAAACTAATAAATAAAAGTGTGACAAAGGCCCAAAAATAAGGACAATTTTTAAATATTGCTCTTATAAACTTAGAACGATAATGGAATAGTAGGTCTTGCATTAGTATGAATTTTCTGAAGGGTATGGAATCTGAAACTCAAATGTCTGTCATTATTTTCTAACTTCAATCTTTAATGATTTGCCACTAATTTGTCAGAAAACCACAATTTTATAAAAATGGACCAAAAATGTGATGCAAAAAATATAAAATAGCCACACAATACAGCTGGGAACCTGTCAAAGAAGGGAGACTTTTTTAATATTAGTACTGTTAAGTTGAGCAGCTGATAAAATAAGATAATCTACATGCATTTCTGAAATATAAGTAATCTGTAACTCTGACCATTACAATTATTTCTTAATTGCAAACCCTCCATGTTTCTTCCAAAATTGAAATTTTGCAGAGGGATTATTAGGGGGAGAGCAACATTTTGAGCCAAATTTAGGGACAGTTGAAAGGTTTGGATATACCTAATTCTATAAAGTGATTTATTTGCGCATACATCTCATCCTCTTAAAGCAGGAAATCTGGACAAGGCCAAATATATTGGGGGAACAAACAAACAGTACTAAAAATTGTTCTTGTATAAACTTAGACAGTTGATAGAATAACAAGTCTTGCTTTAGCATGCATTTTTCTGAAGGGTATGAAGTCTGAAACTCAATGCCTGTCATTATTTAGTGACTTCATTTCTAAATGATTTGACAGAAAACCACAAATTTTATGAGCCACAAACCAAAAATAAGAAGCAAATATCTATTCATTCTGTGAAAATCTTGACAGTTGAGAGGTATATTTCAACCAGGAGATTTGTGCTGCAGAAATCCTACATGATGGAATTCGCTCCCTAGTTGTGGACAATAAGTACCACCCCCCCCCAAAAAAAAAAAAGCAAAGATCTAAGAGAAGTGATTGCTTCAATTTGGCTTCATCACTTTCAGTAGCATTCAGAATCAATCAGTGAAAATATTCAGTAACAAAAAAAGTTTGTGCTTGTAGGCAGCTGATTTAGCTGGTTCCTGATCAAACACATCCAACTAAGAGCTGGGAGGGGGCGTACCAGAGCTGATCAGATCATTAATAAACACTTTTCTGATTTTATTAAATTATATTCCTTGTATAATACAGTACAGTTGTTAGAGGGCATTTTAAATTTATTGTTTTGAACATTTTTCCAGTAAACAATGAAACAAAATGCATGCACCAATAATGACAAAACTGCCCAATTCAGAACATTTCCATCATAAAAGTCTATTCAAACTTCTACAGTCCACCAGTATCAGTAAATATGCACAATCTCTGCAGAAGTAAAAGTCATCTAAATAATTCCACGTTAAAGAGATCTGTAACTAATGAAGATATTGTTACTAGCAAACAACCTTATATTTCATTGTTTCATCTACAAATAAAGTGCCTGTTGCCCTTGAGGAATAAATTGCCTATGTTACATTAAAAAATGATAAGCTAGTAATATTGCAATAGGGAATGGATGGCAAACTGGTAACAGGTTCATAGTTACTAGGTATCTCTGCCAAAGAGGGCATTCTCAGGACTGCAGCATCCACCCCCTTTAAAAGTACAACACACTACAGTATCAGCAATGCATCTACATACTGTGGGAGTAGAACACACAGCCTTCTGGATCAAAAGAAAGCATCTAACCTGTTATGCTATTAACAATGCAAACAAAATCAGCATAAACAGTACTAAACTTCTCTTCCCTGAAGCTGTCAGCTCCTTGCAAAATCCACTCGACACGCAACTGTATCTCTCAACTTTGCAGCACAAGAAATCTGGAAAAAGCCAAAATTTATTGCGGGGGGACAAAAGCCCAAAAAACAAGACACATTTTAAACATTGCTTGTATAATCTTGGAAATTTGCTAGAATAAAATGCTGTGTTACTACCATGCATTTCACTACAAAGCCTTGAATCCAGGACCCTGTGCACTACAGTCAGAGCAATATACCACTATGCCAAATCAGTTGTTTCTTAAAAGACAGGAAGACTGAAACTTAAATGCCTATCATTTATTGAATTCAGTTCTCACAATAGCTCTCAACCTCTTAGCACAAATAAACCTGGACAAAGCCAATGATGGGGGAATAGAGCCCCAAAAATAGGGACAATTTTCAAATTTTGATCGTATAAATTTAGAAAATTGCTAGAATAAAAGGTTTTGTGTTACCATGTATTTTCTGAAGAAAATGAAGTCTGAAATTCAAATGCCTGCCATTATTTAGTGAATTTAATCCTTCACTGTCTTTCAGTTTTTCCTGGTTAGGGGTTGCCACAGCAGAACTCCGGTCCACTAATAATTGTCAGTGAATTTTTACAGTGTTGAGTTGCCAGCCTGGCACCCAGCCTTCAAAGAAGGCACACCCACACACCTACCTGCAAGTCTTTAAATTCACTTTACAACAGGGAGGACATGCAGACTCTGCACAGAAGGCACTCCAGCCAGGAATCAAACTGGAGAACATCTTGCTGTGAGGCAATAATGTTAACCACAGAACCACCGTGGCCTGAATTCAATCCTTCACTGAGTGAAGATGAATTCAATCCTTCACTGATTACAGAAGTCCAGAAAACTACAGATTTTATGAGGAACAGAACAGAACAAAAATATGAGGCAAAAATGTGAGCAGCTTTCACAAGTGGTGGTAGGCAAGGAGCTCAGGCTCTTGCTATCTTGTACCCAAGGTACAGGGTTTGAGCCTGAGTAACTCTAGCCACCAGGTATATTTAACTGCGGCATTACACACACATACCTGTATTTTCCTATGCAGCCTGGAGATGAGCCTTCCCTTGTAATAATTCCAAATTCCCATGCCTTGCAGTGAGAGGAAATCAGTAGTTATCTGACTGCAGATATTGCAGTCTGATTTCCCTTGTATCCATGTACGTGACTGCAGATATTGCAATCCAATCCCCTTCCAATCTATGCTGTTTGTAAACCACTTAGTGTTCTGGGCATCTGTACTCAAATACCTTCTCTCTGTAATCTGGACTGGTTAAACAGCAGTCTGCATTTACAAAAACCCGGAACTTGCCGAGCACACATGCGCAGTTCGAGTTCTGGGACTCGCAGCTAATTATTTTATTTTTAAACTTTTTACAGCTGGGGGGCTGCAGTATGATAGCACGAGCAACCCCTGGGTGGGCCCGTGTCTCTCACAGGATCACCCAGGACCATGTGCCCATGGCCTGCCATGTCGTGGTGTGGGCATCACCCTCTCTTCTGTAGTGATGGAGGTACTGCCACTAAGAGAGAATGAGTGTGCACATCCACGAGGACTCTCTGTGGATGTTGTTGCTGATCTACAGCCATGTTCCCAACGCCCTACTCCCACCACATGTTCTAGCACAGACAATGTGCGATCAAGGACTAACAATGTCTCACCCCACTGTCTGTCCACCACATCAGTTAAATGATGAATGTAATCATCAATGTGGTGGAGGGAGTCGCAGATGTCAGACAGTGATGCATCTATGATTCTGAGCATCCATCTGGTGTTGCATTCAGAATGTGCCTGTGCTTCCGTGATGAAACTAAACATGAGTCAAGTGACCCATGATGTGACACCTGTGGCAGGTGGTGGATGGACAGCAGTCCTCCTTCGAGCACCCCTGTCAGTCTGCCTGTGTTGGACCTCACCAGCTCTCTGGCTATGGCTAGTGTCAACACTGACTGATGCTATTGATACCACACTCTCCTGTTCAATGCCTCCACACTCTGACTGTCCGATATCTGTGGCAGCAGGGGACTGGGTATGTGTGGGTATACCGACTGTGTGCGCGGACAATGGGGGAGGAAGTGGGATGTCAACCCATGGGACAGAGTCAGCCACCAACAACCCCACCTGTGCCTCACTATGGCCAACATCATCATCAGAGTCTGATGAGACACTGACATCAGATTGTGAGGGGGACACACACCAACTCCCATGGTCACGTGTGAAGAGGAAGACAAAATAAGTACATTACTACCTGCACTATTATGTATGGTGATACACACACACACACACACACACACACACACACACACACGCACGCACATACAGGTGAGGAGCCTCAACTGCATTAAACATACCACATCTTATTTCTGATCCTATGCACAATACACAAGTAGACTACAACATACACAGACAAGAAAGGCCCTTTATAACATGCACTGCAGCTACGTCCAGTTAATGCTGCCAGTACTATAGACCTGTGAGATACGTAATCTGTCAGTGTATGTGATAGACCTACACCTAAAACACAGTGCACCTGTCTTGATAAATACTATTGCCCCCTGTATAGCAGACTGCATAGACCTTCACAAAAATAAGTGCAGATATGTAACTGCTCCTGCAAATGCACTACTGTGATCACCAATTCAATGCACTTCAGTTAACCCCTCCATAACTGAACATACAAGTATTGTACTGTGGCTACACATATCAGTTGTGTCCACAGCAAAATGACAGCCCTTAACATTCTTAGGGTATATATAATCCATAAAACAACAGTATCACACTCACCGAATACAGGACATTGGACTCTGGCCACACATGACGTAACTATGGAAATGCGAGGGAGAGGTATTGTCACAGGATAATATGTTCATATATCAACATGTACAGTACGTACTGTAATGTTACCAAAATTGCTGAAATTCTGAGTATGTGTGCACAACTGTGCATTAAAAACAACCCCGGCCCAATGCAGATTGACTTGACATCAGTGTACTTGTATGCAGAGGCTGCCACAATGATTGATACATTATTACAGTGATGGACACAGGAGGCTTACCTGGATGCTCCTCTGCTGTGGCTGCTGTGGCACCCACCTCCATGATGTATGGGGTGATGGATGCTTGGGAGCTGGTGGTTGATCCCACAGTCACCAGGAATTCCTCTGTGGCCAAGAATGATTGCTTTTCTGCAGGTCCTCCACCAGTGGCAGCACAGTCCCTGGCCACAGCAGCAGCCAATTGCCATGCAGCATTTACCATATCTGTTGCCTTGTGTCAGACCTGCTCATAGCTTCTGTCCTGTAGCCCTACTTGGTTGACTACTGTGATGAGGTCAGCTCACAATGCTGCACATTGTTCATAATTCTAGTGATGCCTGGACAGCAGAATCCTGTGATGCAGTCTGACATCATCCAGGATAGCATTATTTTCAGCAGCTGAAAACAGTGGGTGCCTCCTTCTAAACAGCCTTTCTGAAAGACAAGGAGAGGAGAACACATTACAGGACTACATACATTGCTACACACTATGTACAGACTCTGCACATCCAAATTGGCCTGTACTAACCACTGCTATCTCCCATATCATACACCACCATCTATCAATACAGTATGTATGTGGCTATCAGCAACATAGTAGCAATACCAGTTATGTCCCTGTGTGTTGTGATGGACTGTGCTGTATGTCTCCACTGCCATCAATGATGTCTACTGTGGTGTGTCCCCTTTGGGCAACATCCCAATACCATGTCATACAGCCATTGTCAGAAAAATAGTTGTGTGTTATTACAAGTATATGGGGACAACTGTGTGCCACAATGATAGACAACAATGCAAATGTGCTGTAGTGTATCTTCCCTGTAGGCATCCTACTTCTCCAGTACAAAGAAGTTTGTGGAATGTATATGTGTGCCTGATATATATATGGTCCTTTTGCTAGAATCATCTGGATGTCTGGCAAATGGATGGACAATAATTTCTGCTTATTTTCAGAATGTAGAGAATCTGTCTGTCACTTGCCAGAAACCTCAGAAAACAGTTATGCTACAGTAATATATGTTACTGTATTCATACCCCTACTTTGTATGGTTAATACGTACACTCTGAGGATGGGCCTGAGTCCCCACACTAATAATGGCTATGAGCTGAATATCTGCTGTAGGGGTTTGCCACATATGCTAGTCATAGGTGTCAAGCGATGAGAAACGAATATCGACAAAACAGTGACCTAGCCAGAGTACATCAGGCACAGTCAGGGACACCTTTACAAAGTATCAAATATTCCTGTGTGACATTCACATACTGAGGGGAGCTGAATGACAGTACATCATGTGATATGACAGCTGTGTCCACCCTTACTTACTGTCACTTTTTCTAACGTATAATCCAGTAGCATTCATACAGGAGCTGACCATTGTAGGATGGAGTGAGAGGGCAAGAACTGTGATTTAAGTTACAGTGGGCACAGTTGGGAGGCATGCCTGTAGCTGTTGGACAGCAGAGTATCACCAACATGTCATTCCCAGAAATGTACTACAGGCCTACTGTTGCAATCCCTGTTCCCCATAATTGCATCCTCCCATCTGCATCCCATTATATAGGGACTTGTATTACTTACCTGGTAGAGTGATGTAATCTTTTTCTGCACAAATCTTCAAGAAAAATGCTTCCAAAATTGCAGTCTGTCTTGGTAAAGCAAGTTACAGACCTGTTTTCCATAGGCAGCTACTTGCCTTCTATAGGTAATGCTCAGTAACAGGTGATTGCCTGTGCACTAGTCCATGGCTCAGACTTGCTATTTGCATCCAGAACAGCTGGGTAGCACCTTCATTAGCCAAAGACATGGCACAACAGTGAAATATTTAAAGCCTTCGTGTTGGCTTTAGCCCCTTTCTTAGTCTGTGAGATGGACATTAGTGAGGTGTGGAGACTACAGCATCACAAAGGGAAGGTACAAATACTGACCACTGCTGGGATTTATGAAGTATATCCACAGTTTTGCATGCTATGTTTGACCATTGTCAAATGACTTTGTGATTATCTGGTAGTTCAGTGTTAAACATTGTGGGTTAAGGTCAGTAAGGGGTAAGAGCCATGACTGTCAGATATCATACCCATCAGAATATGCATGCTGCTACAGCAGCAGCTGGTCTATCAGCTCTGAATGTTTGTAGGGGCAGATGTGACACATGTTCCTGTCACTTGACCTTTGCCCCCACCCCTTTATGTATGGGTCTAGGGTGGATCCCTTGTTCTAGGGGGGTGTGAGGTATAGTAGGTCTGTAGCAGGTAGCTTAACATACAGATGCATTTGTTGCAGGCTGCAGCTGCTGCCTTTTGGCTAGGAGTCATAGTGGGGAGTGTGAACACTTTGGAGGACAGCAAGCTGTATGTGTCACTGATCAAGCAGTGTCAGCTCTGTTGTTACAGCAGAGCCAGTGTGAGGGTACTCATAACAGTGCAGTTGAGGCATGTGGTTAAGATGCATCTGTTATGTAACAGTGCCAATCAGAGAGTAGTTGGCAAGATATAGGTAGGCTATAGGAATATGTGCAGTGTGTCCCTACCTACAGGCCTTTGACTTGCTAACATGGGTAGCAGTTAATTCAGTAGCAGCAACCTGTTTTGGTGAAAATTGCATGACTCAGTCATTATTTGCTTTATTCACAAGAATGTAACTGAAATGCAATGCAGTGGATTTGAAGCCAGGACTGTGAGTGGCAAAATGGACTGTATGAAAGGCATTTAACAAGCTGAGCTACTGAGTCACTGCTGTAGAAGGTGCATTTGCAATATATATGGGCATGCATACAGTCTGTGACAATGGAATAACATTAGCATGTGTTTTCTGATGAGTATGAAGTGTGACACTGAAGTGTCTGTCATGATCTTCTAACCTCAATCTTTAATGCCTTGCCAGTAGTTTAGCAGATACATATGTTTTAGTGAAAACTGTGCCAAAACTAGGGGATGCAACTGTGGACATTCTGCAACAGTCTGTACAGTTGACAGCTATACCTGCTATCCCAGGCCTCACATGCATCCATTATTATTGATTTGGCTGTGTACTGGTGCAGTGTCTGCATCACAGTCCCGTGTACACTGCCAATTTCCCCATTATATGTACTTGCAGTGTTTCGGTGGCAATCAGTATATGTTGGTGGAAACAGCTATCTTAATTCATAGTTGAGTGGCTTAGTGGGCAAATGCACTGTGAAATGCACTGTGCTGTAATTGACAGAGGCCTGGGTTTGAGACATGGCAGGATGATTATTTTGCAGATGTACCTAACACTATCAGAAACACATAAGATGATTAAGACACTTGTAAGCTGGTTTGCACAGGTTTGCTAGACGTGCCACTTACCTTCACTTAAACCCACGCTAAATATAAAAAAAGAAAAGAAAAAAACAGGTGATAGGAAAGTGGTGAAATGGGGGCAAGCAGGGTGAAAAATATACTGAAAGCAGGTAGGGATGTTCAGGCCAGATGTAGTAAAGGACCATAGCTCTCCATTTCTCAGGTTGTACAAAATTTGGAATTTTTAGCCTCACACCCGAGAGAGAAAGGGGTGATGGCAACATAATTGTGTTGATTAATTTATGTAATAATTAATTGCGCCTAGTGTACACGTGTGAAATGGAAAGTTATGTATGGGGCAATATTTATCTGTGGGACAGGTGCTTTATTTTTAAGGAGAGAGTGGCATGTTGGGGAAGGGATATAGGTACATGTGGGGAGGTGAATTGGGTAGGAGAAGTTGCATTTGTAGACAGTCAAGACAGACAAGACAGCATACGGAGTGGTGTGTGACACATGAGGGAGTAAACACCTTGGATGGGAGGGTGTTGTGGAATCAGAGGTCCATGTGCCCCAGATGGCAGGAGTGTGACTGAGCTTCCCACCCATTGCTAATCAACACTGCTCCTTTACTTCCCAATAGGTGGCTGTGTTGGAAGCTGGGGGCCATGGCCACCTTGCCCCTCCAGCTTGGCCAGACTGCCCTCAGTCCAGTGCAGGTGATTCTCATAACCACGGTGCACTATCCTGTACACCATTACCAATACAGGCCCTGTCCCTTAAGGCAGTTCCACCCATAGATGGTGCGGGTCCAGCGGAGGGGGCACCACTGTTTTGGGTCCCAGACATGCTGGGACCTGGTGCCACAGCCAGCAGAGGTAGGGTAGGTGGATTGCCAGGAACCAGTCTACCCAGTCGAGCTGTGATGTTGAGGTATTTCAATGTGTATAGGTTAGTAATCAACATAACATTTAGTTAGTTATAACACCATGCCAGAACATTGAAAATAACCCAATAACATAACATTGCATAGTATATGAAACACAGCAATAAGTGAGATAGCAATTAGTATAGTAACAGCATGCCAGTAACAGTAATAATAACAGCATAAGGCAACAACATGGGCAATTCAACATGTCGTGTTAGTATGCAACCATTATATTGCATAACAATAATAAAACACAAGGCCCAACATAACATTTAGAGAACAATATTTGTTAACAGTAAACTACAACTAATGTATACAAAAAAAAACAGTCTCAAAAAGGGTGAAAACTGGTAATAGGAACAAACATAACCCAAAAGCAAGGGAATATTTCAAATTCGGCTAAAGTGTTTATTGTAAATACACAACTACAGTGCTAACAACTAAACGCTTTCATTAAAAACAGCTTGGCTTCTTCAGAGTTGTTGTAATAACATTGAATCCTAGTTTAAATACAGTGCATGGAAACAACCCTACTAGTCATGAATGATTACATCAAAATCCCTCCCCTTAACTCATTAATTCCATATAAATGGCTAGGAATTCTAAACAAATGTAGGATAATAATAATTATAGTATTCACAACAATTAGAGAATATCTGTTATGATTTTGTACACACACTTCGCTTTCTCTAAAGTGACAGATTCAACACTTTAAAACTGAAAATAAAAATAATTAAAAACATGGCTATTTATAAATTGTATTTTGTTGGTATTCAAGCCATAACGCCTACTAATAATTGCAATGGCTAAACTGTTATACAATTCAATGCAGTAGCTAACTTAGATGTATACGTATAGCATGTTCCCTCACTGTTTTAACACTGGAAGAAAGGATATACTATCATTTAAACCTGGTGGACAAGTGGCATTGAGTCTTAGCTGCCACAAACATTCCTTATTCTCCACTTTTAGCTTGTTGTCACCAACAAAATACAATTTATAAATAGCCATGTTTTTAATTATTTTTCCGAAGTGTACACGGAAAATTTCCTTATACAAGAAAATAAAAATTGAACAGGGGCTGTAAAAGCATATGTCGAACATCAGAAATTGCATAGTAGACACAGATATGTGCAAAACTATGTCCAGTGTATTCAAAATGTAACTAGACATAATTTAAGATATTTTTTTTCATACCCATATTATGTTTTCTCAGTGAGCAGCAGTGCTGCAAGCATGCCATTATTCAAAAAAAATAAATAAATAAAAATTTAAAAGAGAAAAATAAGAAAAATGTGACAATAATGCAATAGAGGGCCTTGCATGCACTATGTACAGTGATAGATATCTATGGTTGCTAAGGAGGCAGGCCCTGGAATAGTGTAGTATCCATGTTGTGTGCACGGATCTGTATGCAAATGAGCTGGGATTACTGAATAGGAAAAATGGGTTACAATGCCCACAGATAAAATCTGTGTAGCCCAGAACCATGTTGGTGTTCACAGGAGAGGTAGCTGACATCAAAAGGGGTGTGTCACCATATGTTTAAGCACACTGGAGCTCAGCAGCACCTGTTTGCATGGCAAGCTGCTCAGTTGAGCAGGTAGATGTGTCCAGTGCAGGCAAGCTTTGTTTAGCTTTGGGCCATGTGTGTTAGCTTATTTGAGCATGTTTGTGTGGCACACCACTCTGCTGAGTGTGTCCATCCATGGGGGTATTAAGCATTGCTTATATGAGGGGAACAGGTTTGTGTGTAGTGCCATAGTGCTTAGCAGGGAAGGCAGTTAAAAATAAAAAGGAAATTGCCTGGGAATGCCAGTTATGTATAAATTACTGATAATCCCTGTTCAACTTACACTGGGCCATTCAAACCCCTCAGTGATGTACCTGGCAGGTGGAATGCATCATAGTTAGCCAATCACACAGGCTGCATTGCAGCACACTACTATAAATTATGCATCTACCCTACAATCTGTTTTATTCCCCCATAGTCTGCACCATTGGAGTACAGACTTTGGAATTTTAACTGACAGAATGCTAGGTGATGCTGCTGCTCTGCCACATCTGTATGTGCTAGAGGCTGAGGCCAGTGCTGCTGTTGACAATAGGCCTAGACTGAGGAGGAGAACAGCGTTCAGGTCCAAGGTAACCTTCCATGAGCTACATGAGCTGGAGATTGTAGAGGGTGGACAGGGACATACTGCAAGAATTCATTGAGCTCTGCCTCCCTCAACTCAGACCCAGAGCCAACAGAGGGGAACCCATCCCAGTGGAAACAAAGGTATGTGTAGCCCTTAGAATACTAGCTACAGGTACTTTTCAAAGACCAACTGGGGACATGGTGGGGGTCTCACAGGCATCAGCATCCAGGATACTCCACCATTTCCTTGCTGCCATGCAAACACATGCCAGTGAGTACATTTATTTATTCCACATCCCTGAGGAGAGGGCCAGCAGTATGCATTTCTTCTACCTTGTAGCACACTACCCTGAGGTACTGGGTGCCATACACTGTACTCATGTGCAAATCAAAGCACCGTCTGGTGAAGAGGGTAGATTCTATGTCAACTGCAAGGGGTACCACTCCATCAACTGCCAGGTCATGTGCAATGCCCAGGGCCTTATCATGAATGTGTGTGCTGGCAGCCCTGGTATTTATCATGACTCCCATATCTGGCACACATCACAGCTGTACCAGATGATTATCTGGGGGGCATCCCATATGGCCATCTACTGGGGGATGCTGGCTACACACTGAAACCGTGGATGATAACACTCATCAGAAATGCACACACACCTACCAAAGAATGCCATAATGAGGCACACACACAAACTAGGAACATCATAGAGCATGTGTTTAGGCTGCTCAAGTCATGGTTCCAGTGCCTTGAAATATCTGGTGGAGCCCTGCAGTACTCTCCAGCTACATGTGCACAGATGTTCACATTATGTGCCATGCTACACAATATGATCTTGCAGAAACATTTGCAGCAAGATCATCACAGGGAAGGGACGCACATCCCCCCCACTAATGCCAAGATCCCCACAGCCACACACACAGGGGACTCTGAGGAGGAACCCCCTTAGGCTGTCCCTGTAGGCAGACATTGGCATGCCCTACATTTGGCAGTAGTCACTTACTGCAGTCCACGTCTATGACCACATTCATTACAATGCAATCAAAACTGTTTATATACATAATGCCAGTTAATGCTATACTCTTTCTTGCTTATATAACTATACTTTGGAAGATACATCCATACTCACCACACTCCCGGTGCAACCTGGCCAGATGCCCTGCATGCACCTAGACATTGTGAGCTCTCACCTCTGCAGCTGTTGGGAGAGAAGCACACCATTATGCATACCAGTTTAGCAGACATTCAAGGTTAAGTATTGGTCAAACACAGGTAAGCATACTTACACACTGGTGGAACATTGCCCACCTGGAATTCTTGGACCCAAGTGGCCATGAGTGCCTCCTTCCTTCTTTTCAGGTCATGGAGGTGGTGACAACATTGCTCACCTGTTCAAGGGATACCAGTTGCACTGGTGAGGTCCCTTGCCAGCCCATGCCAGGCCTCTGCTTTGTACTCCGAGCCCCAGTCACCACCCTGCATGAGCCAGTCTGCATGTTTTTTGACTAGGAGTCTGACTATGACCCTGGACTCCTCAATGCCCCACCGCTGCACCCAAAAGTGGGTACCTTCTCCAACACATGCCATAGTATCCTCACAGGTTGAACTCCAACATATTCTGCAGTATTCCCGCCTATTGCACTTAATAATTCATGTTTTCCCACACTTTCACGCCATTGGGAAATTTTTAAAAATGCACCACATTACTTAGCACAGCACAAACCTGCTGAGCTGAGCAGTGCTTAAACTGGCAAGTGCTTAGCAGTGCTTCGTACCACTTAGCAGTGCACAAACCAACTAAGTGGAGCTGTGCAGTGGTAAGCAGTTCTAAAACAGATTTTGTTTAAGTGGTGCTTGGCATGGCTTAGCAGACCTTAGCGAAGCTTAGCTGAGTACACTACATCAGGATTTAAAAATAATTGGCATAATTTATATTTGGAAAATAAATGCTTAATAACCCATCTGTGTATTCACACCCTGCACCTACTGCACATAAGGCTGTCACTCTAACCCTTTACTTCCCAGCTACATTTAAGAACTGCTGAGCACAGCCCCATGCCATGCAAACGCACTCAACTATGCTTAAAGTTGACCTTTGTATTCATAATTAAATGTAGCCGGTTTCTATTTTTAGATGTCTGGCACTTGTCAATTGCTGTACATCACGCCGCACAGACATAACAAAAAAATATTTAATACATACATTGCTATACTGCAATTTGACAGTGCAGGTGGTGTGTTACACATCTCTGGGCACAGTAACACACTCCCTACACTGATTCATTAACCATGTTACATGGCTCTCCCTCAGTAATGTGCCTTCATTAATATGCATGGTGCACTAGCAAGGGAGTACAGCGTACACACCCACGGTACCTCCCATGTAGGCTGCACACTATGTCTACATGGATTTTATTACATCTGGGGGAAAGCTTTTTTCCTCCATGTTATAAATTGAAAATAGGAGGAGAAAACAGACTTGTGCAATATCTTCTGCAATAAATAAGAAGTTCATATTTAATTTCTTTATATTGGCTATGCTTGGAAGAAAAATAATAAGACATTTCTCTGCTAAAAAGCAGATTTTGTAAAAATTCAAAATGTGTGGTGAGAAGCCAAGAAATCTCTTGTGTTTGTCTAGGTTCTTTTGGGCCCCTTATTTGTCTGATACATTTAAAGTCATTCAAACTCTCTACCTTTGATAATGGGTCCTTCAATGAGAAATCTTGAAATGCTTAAACAGCTCTGATAGGGTCTGTGAAAAGGCATAGAATCTTTTTGCTCCTTTCATATTAAGAGAACTGTTAAAGGGATTTCCCTTTTAGTAGACAGCAATATTTCACTCTTGTTGATAATAGAAGAGCTCCTGAGTGATTGAAGGTCTGGCAGCTTGTTTGAATGACCTTGCAAGGAGATGGCAGTAGTTACTGATGACTTCTGGATAAATAGAAATGGTCTAATCTTGTTCCAGATGGTGATTTCATACTCATCTGCCATCTGGGTGATTTAAGTACTTTTCATGGACAGTGACAAAATGAAAAGATAAAGCCCCATAAAAAGTATTTATGCTATAGGAATAATGTGGTTTGGCCTAATGTGGAACTGTAATGTGGACATGGAATGTGGATCATATTTACAATTGCTACAAAAGTATTATCGTACACAACAAATATGACTAGTAAAAAAATACTGCTGGAGACAGAAAATGCAGTCTAGATCTACTGCCCATGGCAAGATTAAGTCCACACACCTTCCATATGCTTCATACATCCTGATAATCAAGTCTGTGAACCTTGATTTCTCAACTCTGAAAGAGGAAATAAACCCCGTCGAGTACCACAGCCCTGAAGTTCATACAGCATTTAGAAAATTACAATTTTTTGGCAGAATTCCAAAGTATTAACATTATTTGTCCCTCAGTAAAAGTAGTTTCAATAAAATTAACAACTGCTATGGAGAACTGATGGATTTTTAGTACAGTATAAGTAGAAATGCCAAACTGGAGCAATTCAAGAAAATAAAAAGAAAAACATGACAAAGCTAGCAATTCTAGATATACAGAAAAGTAAGACAAACTCCAGTGGAAGGAAACCATTACAAGAAGGGTCTGTTATATAATTGAAGTTGCAAAACTTCGAATGTTATAATATCAAACCCATTACATAGAAGGCTGAAAATAGCGAAGCCACGGAACATCGAATTCTTACCTAGGACAAGATTTTGGTGGGCTGTTCCATGGCTTCGCTATTTCCTCCACTGTGGTGTGATAGTTACGGACCTTAGGGTGAGGGTGCGGGTTAAGGTAACTGGATAGGTAGGAATGTATGTATGGTTTAGTGTAGGGTGAGAAGTATGGTTTTGTTAAGTGTATGCATGTGTATTAATTAGCTTGTTTGTGTATAGTTTCTTAGGGTAAGTGTGCGATAGTTATGGATCTTAGGGTTAGGGTGTAGGTTAAGGTTAGTGGATAGATATGAATGTATGTACAGTTTAGTGTAGGGTTAGAAGTAGGGTTTTCTTAAGAGTATGTGCATGGATTATTTATTTTGTTGTGCTTGTGTTGTGTGTATGTTTCTCAGAACAGCAAATTTTTTCCCTGGGAAAAAAATTAGCTATTCTGAGAGTTCAATGTTATCACATTTCGAAATTCCAAGTTTGAGCTTATGGTGTTCTATATTTTAGAATTTCGATTATGTGATATAGACCCTACAAGAAGCAGTACCATACTAGCAATGGCAGAATAAGGGAGATGTCAGAATGCATTATATTATGGCAAGAGTAGTGGAGATAGGAAGTAGGGTAATTTAATTGTTAGGCAAGGGTGGGAGTTAAGAAGTGTAAGTAGGCAGAAACTTCAAAGGGGCATTGGTCTGTGCAGTTTGATAATTTCTCCAGATGAGACACATTTCTCTTCCTCCATACCTGTTTCATTGAAAAAAAATGTTGTTTTATAGAGTTATGAAATGACAGCAGTGTAGACTTCTGAGAGTTTTGCAGGCATTCTTTGCAACTCTGTAAGGAAACAAGTTATAATCTCAGCATAATAAGTGCAGAAATCTGAATTCCATTTAAATCACATATGATCTTACACTGAGAGTATATTATTAAATACTGCTTGTTCTGTTACGCATCACATCACACAGTCATATAATTAGCTGCAAATGATGGAAACTTCCCTCTGCATTTTAAAGAAGATTATCTCTATTGTTGGCCTGCAGCTTTTAGCTGATTTGCAATTAATATTTAATTAGAAAGGCAGTGAGGTATAAAAACCTTTGATTATGAGGGATATTTTTCTTTGCCTACGCTTTATTTTCTGTGCATTTCTTACAATCTATATGCTCTGAAGCTGAAGTAGGCTCTCTGGAATGGTACTAGGATATTAAACAGTAGGGTTAAGAGCAGCAGCAGGTAAGAGGCAAGCAGACATACACTGGGACACAATGATGTTCAGTAGTTTATTGCTACACAGCTAAACCATGGGTCAGATATTTTGAGGAAAACTCCTATCTAGACTATCAGTTTCAGTGGTGCCGCAAGTAGCACACTTGCCTGTAGCCCAGAAGGCTCTGGGTTCTATTCCCACCTGCTATTTAGATGGATTGCTGGCAGTGCAGTACAAGGGAATGATACTCCTGAGTGTGCCATCTCTTCAGATGAAACATTAAATTGAGGCCTCATTTGTTTAAGTTGGTGGTAACTGAGGTGGATACAAAACATCTTATGGCACCTATTGAAAACAGTAGGTGAAGTTCCTTACTACTGTACTCTAATCATATAAATACTACCTTGGGCCGACCCTGAAAAGTAGCCTAGTTGGGTAATTTGGTCAACAAAGAATAATTAAATTGATCTCCAGCACATTCTATCAAGAGTGGACATATCTTAGGAATTGATACTAACAATATCCATCCATTCAAAGCATTGTATCTGACATTAAAGCTACATTTATGACCTTATCAAGTTACATGGCCTAGGTGAACAGCTGTTAAAATTGTTTGCAGTTAGAAATACTAGGAAGGAGCTAAATAAGTTAACCTTGAGAGTCTATCATACTTATAACCAAAGAAAATGCATGTAGTTAATGTTGTTGACAGAGTGAGATCATACATTCACATATCCTGTCAGGCAAAGATCGAGCTATCCTTGACCTCTTGACATTTTTAGATATTAATGGCCATCACTGTGTTCTCAGCCAGGTGGGTTCACTTATATCACATTGCAGCATGATAGCTTCATCTGAATTACCTTCCACAGGTCTGTTGCATTTTTAAATTTGATATAGACTCTACAGACAGTGGCAGGCCAAAGACCAGAAAAGAAGGTGAATGGAACACAATAGCTATAGAGTATCCTCTGGGAAGAATACTTGTTTTATGTCAAATTGTTTAGGAAAGAATAATATTCAATCCAAGTTTGCCTGTTTTCAGATATTACCTAAGACAGAAATAGAAAATTAAAGGGGCAGAAAAATACAATAAGTAGGAAAACCTATAACGTAAACTAATATAAATTAGAGTAATTTAAAGTAATTTAATTACAATTTGGTAGTCTTTAGGTAAAGTTTCAGGACTTTTTGTAGAATAAATAGAATAGGATGGTGTAAAACCATAATAGTGTTAGGGGCATTGGACTGTATTTTATGATCAAAACTCAAGTACCCGAAACCAAGACTAGTAAAAAGAAAACAATGATCAGCCAAATGGTGAATATACTAAAGGTGAATTCATATTTCTTGTAATAGAATAGTGTCATCGAGAACTAGGCTTGCATGTAATGTCTATAGACTTGCACTGTGTCCAGGAATGGAGTACCTCATTGTCAGTGCAACTGTGATTATGTATTGTAGACATACCTCTCAATCTCTTAGAGCAAAAAAATCTGGACAAAGCCTAAAATGATGAGGGGACAAATAGGGGCAGATTTTAAATATTGCTCTTACAAACTTAGAAAGTTGATAGAATAATAGGTTTTGCATTAGCATGAATTTTCTGAAGGATGTGGAATCTTAAACTCAAACATTTGCCATTATTTAATAGGTTCATAGCTATCGGCCCTAGGGCCCATACAGGCCTAGTCATAACAATTCCCTGGATATTTCTTCCCACAATATTTACTTCCCTGGGCCCCTGTCTAGCAGGGCGACTGACATGATCACTGGGGTGAATTTCCTATCTCCCATCCAATGATTTCAGTCCTTAGCTATTTACCAGAAACGTACAGATTTTAGGAGGAACACACCAAAAATATGAGGCAAAAATCTGGACATTCTGCAAAAATCTATACAGTTGAGAGGTATGATTGTAGACACCAAAAGGAGACTCCTGTTTGCCCCAACATGACTCACACTGTTGGACTAACACCAATTTTACAGTGCAACTTGAATGTTTAGACACATTGCCACTTGTGCACTGGCTACTAAGTTCTTAATGCCTGCAGTGTCATCCATATATACATATGTTTATAAGTACAGAGTATGGCCCACTGGCTAAAAGGGATGTTTAAATGACCATGTGTGAAAAATTCTCAGCGCAACTACTTGGAGAGAGTGGGAGACAATTTTCACTACCTTTTTGCCTGATTTCTGTGTTTACTCAGTCAAGATTTAAGAATTTACACAAATGTATAATTCAGAAACTAGCATTTTATTCATCTTGCAGTCCCTGTTGGTGAAAATATAACACAAAGGACTGGCCTTTACAATTAGCATTCATTTTAGCAACTCTCTGACATTAACACAAAAAAAATAGTCGAAAAACTCAAAGTGGGTTTATTGCAAACATTTGTGATAATAAAAAGTTTAACCATGTAAACCCTGCACGAAGCAGAACTGTGAAACCAGAGGACTAAAGTGGAAAATAGCACAAGTGTTCAAAACTGTACACATAAAACACCAGACAAAAATACAAACTTTGAACAAACTTTTAATAGTTGAATGCTTTTGTCCTCACAGCAACACAGGACTTTATAAGAACTAAATATAACCCCACATACCCTTATTAAAATACATTACCAACCTTTCTCATTGGTGAAAATAATTAATTACTTAATTATATGTCTCCGCAGGCTAGTACTTTTTAACATAAAATAACTCAATTAAAAAACTAAAAGAGGTTCTATTCTAACTGTTTATGTTATGAAAACTATCACATGACCTCTGCATAGTTAATGCATGCAAGACAATGGTGTGTATGCATACAAACCAAACATGTATATGCACATGTGCATTTTCAGAAGCGGGGAGGTTGGTGTAATGGTTGTGGTGTTTACCTCACAAATGCAAGGTGCAGGGTTTTGTTCTCCTAAATGAGAAACTGATGAGGCTTAAAATGGCCCATAAGGGCAGGTAACCTAGTATTTGACTTATGTATTCGTATATGCATAACTGAGTGGCAGGGTGGTATATGTTACTTTTCTTGTGACTGCATAGCTACTTTAACCTCTGGCAGTCTTGTCTCAGCTGTATGTTTCCTTTGGCCATACCTATGTTGTTAGCTATGGATTTTAGATCAGATTACCACAATTTGTACGACTATCCTTACATAAACAATTACATACTGGTTACGTCTGCTTTTCTGGAATATATTTTACTCTGCACTAAAGTACCTCATAATGACATATTAACAGATGTCTTCACTGTTTCTTCCTCTGTGTGGCATTTCTATGCTACTCCTCATCAAACCACTCCAGTGCTGGGTTTGAATAAAAGCTTATTAATCCTTCTGTAGGAAGTTTTTGCTTTTTCTTACATTTTATTGTCAATATTTTTACCACATGGCAGTGCATTTGAAACTCTTCTTTCCTTCTCATTGGAGCATATTTTTTTTTCTGGAACAAACATGACTTGGGAGGACAACAGTTGAGCATGCAGTTTTTGTTACCAGGACACACGACATATGAGGTTTTGCTGACATTTCAGTACATTTGCACCTTAGTTTCTCAAGATGCTGTGCTTTGATTCTGAGTTGAGGGAATCAGTGAATGGGTTTTGTTTTCTCCATTTTACCTGAGTTCATGTAGCCCTGTAGTTATTATAGAAAGGTATACAGGGAAGCCTCATTCTGTAAAAATGATTTTAGTTTTGCCACATTTTTGTGATGATCATTTTGTGCATGTACATACATAACATTTTTAGTTAGGATTATTCATGTTTTTAAGTGAGATGATTAATCATAAATCCAAATATGCCATTCCACAAACACTGACCCCCGGATTCACAAATCCTCTGTGTAAGACTTAATAAGTCTTACTCGGAGGCTGCAGTTGAACGGTATGACATCAGCATGCCATGAATATGCACAAGGGCACGCTGACTCAACCGTAAGTCTTACACAGACCATGTAAGAAAGCAGGGGGTGTGTCCGACTGCCAAGCAGTCTAAATGTCCACGCCCCTGCAAGTTTTCAAAATAAAATCAAATAAACAAGAGCGAGTCCACTCAAATGTCCCTGTACCCAACACCTCACTGTCTGATATTGTAAACCCCCATCACAGTTCTAAAATGCATAACATTAAAATCTTTTTTAAATTCCCAAAATAGCTGCCCGTATTTGTTCGTGTGTGCCCATTGCTTAGCTACAGTTAGCAATTCTGACATGGAAGAGCATAAGAAAGAATGTTTATGCAAATCACACCAAATAACAATAGCGTAATGGTAGAGCGTTCACACAAAGAAGAGGCATTCGAGTCCCACCACTCCCTTTCGTATTTATTTTTTAAATCAGTATATGGAATAATACCCAACATATATGTTTAAACATAACTAAAAAGCAGTGAAATGGCCAATGTATCAGTGAATAAAATAAATATTTTAAAGGATCCCAATATAAAATTGCCTGCAGTTAAGCAGTGCTTCACCCAGCGCAATATAGTTGCCCCTAGCTAACTCGCGCTTTACCCAATGCAAAATAGTTGCCCATAGCTAAATAGCACTTTACCCAGTGCAAAATAGTTGTCCATAGCTAAATAGTGCTTCACCCAGCGCAAAATAGTTGCCCATAGCTAAATAGTGCTTTACCCAGTGCAATCGGTTTGCGCGGAGGTGTGCGCCATGCCAACCAGTGCCCCGTCGGGGAACGTGGAGCAACGTAGAGCAAAGTTGCTTACACACAGCCATGCCCCCTAACTTGTCTGGACAGTAGTAAAATGAAACACAATGATAAGGCTTGAACCCAGGACACTGTGCACCATAATCAAAGTACTGAACCACTAAGCCACGACAACTTAGGAAAAACATCTACTGTTAACATATATATAGTAATAAATGTTAGATTAACCATTACTAAGCAGGTCTGCAGTCAGCCGAGAATAGTCAAAAACGGCCAATCACAGAAAAGTGCAGGAAATGCGGCATATTTAAGCTGCATAGGTGGAATACTCGTCATAACTGATTGTAGCTCCCATCTGCAGTTAGAATGTCTGCTGCTAGAGAGGGAACATGCTTTAGAGTGCAACACATGGGCATCAAGGAGTCTAGATACATGGTTTGGCTCCTAGTCCATCGGCATGAGACTCGACTCCTGCAGGGCCAGCTCCAAGGAATGGAGTATAAGGCAGAGGCTTGGAACCGGTTGGCTCATGAACTCACCAGTGCCACAGGCATCCCTTGGACTGTTGAGCAGGTCCATCACCACCATGCAGACCTGAAGAGACGGAAGCAGGACCTTCTGAACCAGTGGATCCAGGAGGCCCATCATATGCATGATGCCCCACTACTAAGTAGGTAGCCATGGAATGCAGTATGTAAGACAAGCTAATATACTCTAAATAATGCATAGGTGTGTGTAAGTATGCTTTCATTTACTCCACAGCTGCAGGTGTTCATGCTATGAATCAGCAAGCCTATGCAGATAGGCTGCTAAGGCTGCGCCACCAGGCAGGTTAGTAAATATTCTGCATGTTTTGTTATATAATATATGTGAGAGAGCATGAAAAAAGTGTCATAACCCAATAATACAGCTAGCAAATGCCCTGAATAAATCCACTGCATGTACTGTTATATAACAAATGTCACTGAGCCAGAAATAGAGTGTACTAACCCAGCAATCAAGGTAAAATAAGTGTGGAATACTATCTCTGCATATACTGTCATATATTATAAGTGAGCAAGCCTGAAAAAGGGTGTTGTAACCTATCAATAAAGGTATAATACGTCCTGAATAGGTCTCCCATATGCACTGTAATATGAAATAAAGGAGAGAGCCTGTAGAAAAGAGTGTGCAATGTAATTAATAAAGGTATAATACTTGGAGTGTGTCTGTGTCACTTACTTTGAAATGTTGTTGTACCCTTGCATTCAATAAACAGTACTGTAGTATTAGTTGCTGTCAACCCACATTTGTGCAGTCCCATATGAAGTGGATGAATGAAGTGCCAGTAGCTGGGAAGCATATAACATTAATTCCCTGAATAAATCCTCTGCATGTACTGTTATACAACAAATGTCAGAGAGCCATGAATAGAGTGTAGTAACCCATTAATAAAGGTAAAATAAGTCTGGAATACAATCTCTGCATATACTGTCAGATAAAATAAGTGAACGAGCCTGAAAAATAGTTTTGGAACCTATCAATAAAGGTATAATATGTCCTGAATATGTCTCCTGTATGCACTGTAATATCAAATTAAGGGGAGAGCTTGTAGAAAAGAGTGTTTAATGTGAATAATAACGGTCTAATACTTGGAGTGTGTCGGTGTCAGTTACTTAGAAATAATACATGTAGGGGATATACACCTGCAGTCAATAGTAATGTAGTGTAGAGTAAAACTGCTAATAATACGTTAATGGATGTTCCCCCCCTAGTCCATATGCATAAACAATGCAATTCCACACTTCAATAGGTATGTGTAATCTCATAACATTTGTTGGGACATCTGTCCTATTGTTCAATAAAAATCTGTTTTTGCTTTGATACATGTGCCCTGTTCAAACACCACATTCTTGGTGGCCTGTTGCCACCAATCATCCCTGCATGCTGTTGTAATGTCCACTGTTGCTCAATATATGCATGTGTTATGCTTGCTGGTCAACTGTTGTAACCCTGGTGCGTTGGGTTAATGGGAATATTACTGCATGCTGTTACAACTCATTTTGAATGCTGCTGTCAAGGTTGTAATTAAACACACCTAATCACAGAACGCATGGGAAGGCCGGTCCCAGCGGACCCACCTGTCCCTCCTCAGCTGGCTATTGCACCTGGCACCAGCATGTCTGGTGCCCAGCCCGGGCTACCCTCCTCCATTGGTCCTGTGCCACTTTCCGGTGGAAGTGCGGCAGGGGATGGGGCTCACCCCCCTGCAAGCGTGGGTGGAGTAGGGCCACCTGTCACCCTCCGAAGAGTCCGGGTTGTGGTGCATAGGGAGATCCAGCATTTAGTCGCTGATCCCCTACGCCGGCTCGAGGCGAGAGTGGCGTGACTCATGGGTGAGCCTGCCCCTCCTATGCAGCCCCCAGTACAGTGACCCTCGTGTCTGTGAAGGTTCAGTGGTGACTGCCCATGGGTGGGGATCTCAGTCCCACTGTTACCATCTGTAGGCTCATGGGCTTGCGATTTCCAAACATCCGTCCCTGTCAATTGTGTTCACCCACCCATGTGTCATACTCTGCCCCTGTATGTGTCTTGTTTGTCTTGCTGTTTACCTCCACAACCTACCACCGCAAATATACCTACTTCCCCTACCTCACTTTCCACTCTCACCTGAAAAAAAAAAAAAAAAGGGCAATCTGTACCGACAAAAAAAATACGCCCCATACATAGCTGCCCGTCTCGCACACATGTCCGCTGGACATGTAAACTGATAATTACAATTGGAAGTGCAACATACTTTGTTGTCGCCACCCAAAATTAAGTCAAAATGCATAGCATATGCACAGCTGTTGCTGTTAAAGAAATGGGCAGCTATGGACTTTCCCTACACCTGTCGTGCACATCCCGAGCTTGTTTTCCTACTATCTTTCCCTCTTTGTGCCCCTTTTTTCACCACTTTCCTATCTCCCCATTTTCTTTTTTTTCAAAGAAATTAGCATGGGGGTTAGCGGGAATAAGCACTTTTAAGCAGTAGTAAGTGGGTTTAAGCGAGTGTGCGCATGTGTGCGCTAAGCTTAGCATTGCTAAGCATTGTGCAAACCCGCACAAACCCGCTTACAACTGCTTAAAAGTGCCTTAGTCACCCTATGTCGGGGCCCTTGTTCTGCTCAGCAGCAAAATAAAACATTTCTGTCAGTCTCGAACCCCAGAACTTGGGCACACTAGACTGCATGAATTACCACTAAGCCATAGCAGATATACAAATAGCTTGCTTCTGAAATAAATATATCATGCATTACAATGAGGGAATGTAAATGGAAATTAGGAATGGTATAACACAAACCCTTTTCTGTGTGTCTTTACCAGCATTGGCTGTGGAATTTCATGACATGACTGTGAAAGGGGAACCAGCCATCCTAGCAGGGAATAATGTTACAGTAGCACCTTACAAACACCACACAGTATCAGACCAGGATAAACACTGGCCACAGGAATACAGTGCAATAACCACATTTGTATGGCAGCAACAGATAAGAGACATATACCAACTTTCAGACTGACACAACGGTGTCCACAGCAAACAATAATGGGCCCCGCCTTTGAAATCTGAAAGGGCTATGCCTTCTTAACCGAGCATTATATAGCAGTGGGCTGCAATCACAGTGAGATATGCAATCACCAAACAGCAGGCTGCATGCAATTACAGAATGGTGGGCAGTAATCGGTGCAGAGGCTGTCACATGCACAAGTGCAGATACCTAGAAAAGCAGGCTGTACCTGCAGTCCTCAGATGCAATGATATCATTGCAGGTGCCGTGAGACAGAGAGTGAGAGAGAGAGAGAGAGAGAGACAGAAACAGAGACCGAAGCTGAAATAGAGAGCAAAAACCCAAATCAAACCAGCAAAAAAAAAAAATAAACCAAAGGTGAAATAGAGGGCAAATACCCAAAACAAACCAGACAAAAAAAATTCAAAACCGTACCACATGGAGCAGGTAAATACAAATGTAAGGTATGTAACTCAAATGTATGTGTTAGCATGTTGTAAATGTTCCCGAAGAGCACTCCACACACTGCAAATCATCCATGTGTGGCAGCAGTATGTATCTATCTGTATCTGCACATGTGCATAGGGCAAGGGACATACTGCAACTGTTAGTGAAGGGTGGACAGCTATCTGTCAGTAACTGTTGATATGTGCATATATCCATGTAGGTTGCAGTTTGTGGCCTAGAAGACAGCATGCAGTACAGTGGAGTGGCCTTAGGTCAACTGGTGCCCTAGGCAAAAGGGCCCCACGGTGCCCCCACCACACTTCCTGGTGCCCCCATTCTTGTGTCCACATAAATAGTGGAAAAGCACCCCTGCTAGAGTGGCGCCCTAGGTGGCCGCCCAGTCAGCCTATGCCTTAGGCCAGCTATGGTAGTGTTGATATATGTCTTGTGGTGGTTAAATGCTATGTAACAGATTCATCAGATCTGATGTGTTACAGACAGTGAGGCTTGGTAATGCTACAAGGGCTGAGGACACCCACATGCATTCTGCACAACACTGTGCAATGAAATCACATACCTGTACATCCCACAACTGTCGCATAAGTGAGATCCCCACCATGAAAGGTGGACTGTACATGTGTCTATATGTACATCCATGTGTACAGCAATGGATGTGTACATGTATGTATATAGATAGGCATATATATATATATATATATATATATATATATATATATATATATATATATATATATATATATATATATATATATATATATATATATGTGTGTGTATAGATATGCAGATATATGTATATATATATATATATATATATATATATATATATATATATATATATATATATATATATATATATATATATATATGTATATATATATATATATATACATACATATAGAGTGAGAGAGAGAGACACACAGAGACACAGGGTCATATGTACCGCAACAGGTGTGTGGTGAACAAGGCATCGACTGTAGACAAGTGTTGCTACTACAGTGCTATTCCACCTTCCCAAAACAGTGCACCCATCAACTAACACATAGGCAGAGATCTACTTAAAAGTGAAGGTGTGATAAGGGAACATGGGACACAGCTGGACAGTAGCCTCCACTGTGATGAAGACAGTGCCACACTACACCTGTAATCTGTCTGTGTGGTATGTGTTATGACAATAGGTGTGTCATCTATGGAAGTATAGGGTACGGTTCCCCTCTACTCATCACAATGCCCTGTGTGGTATGTACTTCACATGACAACTACACCAGGTGAACAGGCCACAGACAGACCTCCCAAAGGGTAATACTGTCTGCAAACAGATGACTCACAAAACCACAACTACACTGTATTGCATACTGGCCACACAGAGGTGACCTCTGCCAGACATACAGAGGTATGTTACACCCATAGCTGGGTGACAACCACCATGGCAACATATCACAACCCCTCATGGTTACACGCTCTAGGGCCCTAAACTTTGTCAGCTCACTAAACAGCACATGCTGGAGGGATAGGTTCCCATCCAGACATATGCCATACACCAGAATAGACCACATAGCAATAGCAAACAAGGCTCCTCCTTAGCAGTTGTTATAAATACCCCTGAAGATTGTGTGGGAGATTGTTTATACACCCCAGGAAACACCTCTGTGGTTCAGGTTGGCAGGGGCAAGTGAAATAAAAGTATATGTGTGTCAAAGGCCAGGGTAGCATATGGCTAGGCTGCCGTAGGCTCTAGGGCCAATAGCATAATCACCTACCTATGACACTATGCACTCACACATGTACTTAATTTAATAGCTGCTATGTGAGGTTGAATGAGTGTAACGCTGAATGTGTGCAAGGTGTGTAAATGTGTGATAGCTTAGTGTGATGTTGTATCTGACATGGTAGTGCCTAACCTAGCTGTGAGGACAGCAACTGATGTGTAATGTACTGTTAGGCAGCCATAGTAGTATGGCATATGATGTGACATAGTTCTCCGTTGATGAATGTGGTGTCTCATTGTAGGCTAAAGCAAAACATGTATGCTTAGTGACTGGTACTGCAGGTGAATCCATCACCAATATGAACTGTTGTACCACCTGAAGCTGTAGAGCTAAACAGCACAGTATGGTGTGTGTTCACATTGCTTGAAAACACTGTCGTGTGTTTCCTGTAATCTGCACAGAGGACAGACTGCAGGCATAAGGGTGTGTAAGTAGTGGTACACAGCACCATATGGTACACAGGTAATGCTCATCTGTGTTGGCATACAGTGGTGCGTTGTATGTTTGCCTGATGTGTGTGTGTGTGATTATGCTGCAATCATATGTGTGTTACAGGGTTGACGAGTGTATCCAGCACCATCTATAGTCTGTTACAGCAGTATGCCACCTATAGTAACAACTGGACGCATCTGTTAGGCAGGGCTATGGCATCAATGAATAGGGTGTTTGAGAGGTACTACTGTACCTGTACTTCACATCCATTGCAATGGATGACATCTCTGTTTGTGCATTGGTGTGATATACACCCCTGTCTTGAGGTTGTGCAATGTGTCACAAACAGTGTGCCGGGTACTGTTGTATAGTGGTGTAATATATAGAGTCTGCCAGGCAGTGTAAGTTGGTTGTGGCATGAGAACCAATAAGTGTTAGTGAACATGTGTAACCACTGACAGACAATAGGATGGTATATATGTCAGTAAAGTGATATCTGTGGGTAAAGGTGTAAAGTGTGCCACAGGACACTCTCACACAAATTGTTCATATCTTTTTCAGCCAGATGGCCCACCAACGTAACACAGCTTACACTGCAGAAGAGAAAGAGGTGATAGTCAACAGCCTTTTGCAGCAGTACATCATGCTGTTCTCCAGAACCAGCCAGCACCAGCAGGAGTGGACTGCACTGTGGCAGGAGCTTGCTAGTTGGGTAAATGGCATAGGCATGCATAACCGAGCAGGTACACCATCACTGCATGATGTAATTAGACAAGTCCGGCGGCGTGCGTCTGATATCCATAGACAGCAGCTTGCCACAGGTGGTGGAGTGGCCATACATCCCCCCCCCCACCAGAGTGGAGGAGCTACTCCTAAGCATGGTGTCCCCTGAACAACAGCTATGGCAACCTCTGACATGTGTTGTAATGGAGGCTGGAGCCACCCAGCACATCCACTAAGCATGCAGGTAATATGCCCTATCTGTAGACTACAGTTAACTGTATTGTTAGAATATGTGTACGTAAGATGTGTACTGTGTGTTTAGGAGTTCTGCTGCCTACTGTTGTGCAATACGGATAGTTTGCATAATATCTCTACACCTGTGACTGTTGACTGTTGTTGTACTGCAGTTTAGCATACCCACTGTAGCAATGCCACAGTTGTGGCCACGGATAGACCCTCTCATATTCTCATAGGTCCCTCTGGTGTGACAGCAGGGCAGCCAATCCATGCTGGTGAGTGTGTTATACCTGTAATGTTGGTAATGAAATATGCATGTCATAGTTGAGGTGTAGGCCATGTACACGTAACACATCTATGCATAATGCATGGTATGCATGTTTGCTGTGAGATGTTGCGCAGCTCAGTAATGTCAGTAGCTTCCTCAATGACATGCAATACACAGAGCATGACACACAGTTGTGGCAACCCCGTACTGCACATTGGATAGGCATAGTTGCAACACCTGTACACAACAGAAGACATTTATCACATGCAGTACACAAAGTCATGCTACATATGGCATCACCACACACCCGCTGTAAGGTCACATGTCAGTATCCCACATGTCATTCACATACACATGATATACCTCAGGGGTAGAGGCCTATCATGGGGCTGTGCAACAGTCTTCAACACATAACACAGTCATGTTAGGCAATGCTCCCTACTGGGCACCTCATACATCCGTGTACAAAGTGGATGTGTAATAGTGAACGTATCCACGGCACTGCAGTTCAGGTACAGCATGCTAGGCGGTGGTCTGTCACACAGTAGTAGCTGTGAGTGATTACAAGATACATGATGATGATGACGGCACATGGTACGACACCCCATCCAGTTACAGTGACCACAGTACTACACATAGCAGTCATTGCTGTGCACCTCATTTTTCTTTGTGTGCAAACATATGCACCTATACACACCATGCATAGCATGTTGTGTGTGTGCTTACATATGGTAGTATACACATTTTGCACAACAGACGCCATCTGTACAAAGTGTCATATATATGTCCTAGAATGCTATTGGATGTATAGGTCACATGACACACATTGGGTATGTGTGGTGTTAAATGTTGAAGTCATGTAGCATGCCATGTCATGGCTGGCAACAACATATCAGCAATATGTCCCACACGCACCATAACCACTGTGCAATGTCCATGTCATGCATTGGGATTCCTTCATGTCTACATGCACCACTCATCCCATGCCTGTACATTGCATGCATTTGCTACACCTTTGCCCACTATTATGTGATATGGACACAGACACTGTCATCACACATGTCAATCTATGTGTCACACAGATGACACATGCAGCCATGGTATGTATACCATTGAGTGATGGTGCACATGACATTGCAGAGCAGATAATACTTGCACAGCAATGTAGTGTCCATGTACACATTGTGTTCCAGGGTGTAGCCAATCACTGCACAACTACACACATGCATCAAAGCCATGTATAATGTCATTAGAAAGGGCTGTCTACACTTGCACTGCATGGTGTTGAGCAACACATGGTCTGCCTGCTGACACGTGTGTGGTGACTGCCTTGAGATACTGTCACCCACCATCAACCACTATTATGTATGTGTTGGATTGCTGGTGTGTGTGTGTGTGTGTGTGTGTGTGTGTGTGTGTGTGTGTGTGTGTGTGTGTGTGTCTGTGTGTGTGTGTATGTGCTGTGGTGAGCAGTGTATTTCTGTGCATGTGTGCATGTGTGCATTTGTGCATGTGTGCATGTGTTTATGTGTTCATGTGTTCATGTGTGCATGTGTGCTAACATCATGTACAGATTGTAAAGTGCGTTTCCTGTCTTCCTTCCACGGGTGCTGTGTTAGGCATGGCTGAGTGTAGCAGGGAACCTGATGTCACCACCACTAATAGTGGAGATGATGAGACATGTATTGTGGCACAGGAAGGTCTGAAAGAGTCTGTCATTGGTCCATCAATCGACAGCACACAGCGGTCAACCCCATCTATGTGCACACTCATACTGCCAATACATCCCCCGTCACCAATGGCCGTAGCTGAGGGACAGCATACAGTTGGCATTGACCAGGAGAGTGTGGTATCTATGGCATGTGCATCCCCTCACAGCAGCCATAGCTGGATTACCGGAATGGTACCACATAGGTGGATGTCCAGGGGTTCTCGGGGGAGCACCACTGGTCGTACTGCCCCTGGCAGACGTGCCCCCGGAGGTATTACAACCTCAAGTATGTTCCAGGCTGTAATGCAGGCACAGGCACGTATGGAACGGTACACCCGATAGGGAGTAAGGGTGCAGAGGGCCCATTACACTGCTATCAATGACAGCATCCGTGACCTTACAGGTGCCATCCGGAATTACACCGAGGTCATTGATAGCCATTGGAGGGAGACATTAGATGTCCTCCACAATGTGTTAGCCATGAGCCAGGACCATGCGGGAAGGATGAGAGGTCAACACAGACGCATGCCAGCAATAGCATTAGCTGCCATTCGTCACGGATGGACCACAGATCACAGCCGCTCCCGTAGTGGCAGTACCATCTCCAGCAATGCTGGGGCTGGCCTGTCCATTGACCATCCTATTAGACCACGTGCACGTGGCGCTGGCCAGTCCCAGCAGGGACATGGGTCTAGTCATCATACCTCTGCCTCTGATGATAGCACCCAGTCAGGGTTGGTACCTGATACTGCCCATAGCACCCCTGCTAGGCACAGGTATGGTGTCCATGGCCGGAGACAGTGATCTGTACAGCCTAGCAGGTACAGTCTGTGGCTGTCCCACAACTGCCTGTATATGGCAGCCACATGGTGGAGGTGTGTGCATGCAGACACACACACATTTACCATACAACTAGGGCTCACACATAGACACACACATTACATCAACATTGGGCCATGCAGTACTGTTGTCCCTCACACACACACACACACACACACACACACACACACACACACACACACACACACACACACACACACACACACACACACACACACACACACATGCCGATTGGATGGGTCAATGTCAGGCTCTGGCAAACCTACAACACACCCTGTGCATATGATGACACCTGTGCCACCTCCTGTCATCTGTCACATTGATGCAGGAATAGGCTAACATGGTTCTGATGCACAGGGTGACATAATAGCAGTGTAGCAATAGTAGCAAATTGCCAACAGGAAGGTGTACTGATATCCTTGTAGGTATATCTGAGCAGGCATTATGCATCACAGCTCTGATAGTCATTGTAGCATTGTTTACACCTGTATTAGGTCTGAGTATGTATTGTCCACCCATGTGCCACTTGGATGAAGTGTACAGTGTTGACAGCATGTGTTAGTGTGTGGACAGTATGTGTGCGATGTGTGCATTACAAATTAGCAGGTGTACATCTGTGAACATGGTGTGTGCGCACTGTCTGCATGTACGTACATAGTGGACACGTGGGATGTGCAACATACCCTGTTCTACACATTGTTAACATCTCATGGTATCTTTCAATGGCCAGTATGCATTCTAATACAGATATGTTCTCACATGGGTACACATGTGTGTATGACATGGGTTGGTACTATGCTGTGGGTGATACCGTTGATATCTGTCAATGATCTGCAGTCTGGCAGTATACACCACCTCAAAAGCATGACTATAACCAATCCTTGGATGATGTCCTGACAAATGACTCACAGTTGTAGGGAACTCAGTAACAGTTGGATCCTTCCAGTACTATACTATGAGAGTAACCAGCGGTATTGACTGCCACATGTTCCTGGAACTACACCTGTGTGGCATAAAGCCCTCTTTGGTACATGCAAACATACTAGGGATGTGTCCATCCACATCTGGTAATGCATACATTGGCCTACACTGCATTCCCCGGATGGGGCGCATATCCTACACAAGGGTATCATACAGATACCTGTTGTCCAATACATGCTGTATAGCAGTATGCCGTCTATAGCATGCTCATCCACATTTACTATACATACTATCCTGATAGTACCACATAGGTGGTAGCCCTGAACACGTATGTTGGGTACCAATGTGTACAGACAGACACATGTCATGTAATCTGTCCCTTGGTATCCACATATCCATAGGTATTGTGAGGTCCCTCGGTGTTTCACATAACGCATTAGGGGCCTGCATCCATATCCACAGGGCTGGTGCACACCTATCATGACTGTCCATTATTTGCCATTCGTTGTTGTGTATGAACATGTCTGACATATACCCCAGCAATTACCCTCACTCACAGTACTCTACAGTGCGTGTCATGGATGTGTGTGGCAGGGATGTCCTTGGCCACAGGTCACTACATTGGCCGGTCTTGATGCAGAGACATACATATGTGGCCTATGATCTGAGAAGCAGCGGCACAATCTGTCAACGGTTACAAATGTATTCATGTGGTATGCAGGCTTCACACCTATGTACTGATTGAGGTCACATGTACACAAATTTATTTGACACGCAGATTCCTGATGTGTGCAATGCACATACTGTTTGAAACATATTTCATACCGTAGTAAAAGCAAACCCACACTGCATTGACCACCTGTGGTGCACACACACTTGGCGTTTGCAGGACTCAAACCCCTACCTGACTATGTTATGACACTAGTGAGATACGCATTAACATGATGTGTTATTTGCTTTACTGGGTGCATTTCTTTCAAAGCTCTATTTGTAGAATGCTGACATCATCACACTTGCCAAAGAGGTATTCACCACTCCTAATGTGTTTCCACAGTCTCCGAAAAGGCCACTACTCTCAAAGGCAGTCTCATACACACACATTCACACGCAGCATTTGCAGGATTCAAACCCCAACCTAACTATGCTTTGCTACTAGAGAGATACGCATTAACACGACATGCAATATGCATTACTGGATGGTTTGTGTTCTCCTTGAATATTTGTAGAATGCTGACATCATCAGACCTTCCAAAGAGGGCTGTACCTCTTTTAAAATGTGTTTCCACAGTCTCCAAAAAGGCCACTCTTCTCAAAGGCAATCACACACACACACACACACACACACACACACACACACACACACACAGCATTTGCAGGACTCAGACCCCTTCCTGATTATGTTATGACACTAGTGGGATATGCATTAACACGACGTGCTATTTGCTTTCCTTGGTGAATTCATTTCAAATCTCTAGTTGTAGGATGCTGACATCATCACACTTGCCAAAGAGGTATTCACCACTCCTAACGTGTTTCCACGGTCTCCAAAAAGGCCACTCCTCTCAAAGGCAGTCTCATACACACACATTCACAGGATTCAAACCTCTACCTAACTATGTTTGGCTACTGGAGAGATATGCATTAACACGGCACGCTATATGCATTATGGGGTGGTTTCTCTTCTCCTTGAATATTTGTAGGATGCTGACATCATCAGACCTTCCAAAGAGGAATGTACCTCTTTTTAAATGTGTTTCCACAGTCTCCAAAAATGCCACTTTTCTCAAAGGTAATCATACACACACGGTGTTTGCAGGACTCAAAACCCTGCCTGATTATGTTATGATTTTGCGGGATATGCATTAACACGATGCACTATTTGTTTTACTGAGTATGTTCATTTCAAAGCTCTATTTGTAGGATGCTGACATCAACTTGCCAAAGAGGTAGTCACCACTCCTAATGTGTTTCCACAGTCCCCAAAAAGGCCAGTCCTCTCAAAGGCAGTCTCACACACACACACCTTTAAGCTCAGCATTTGCAGGATTCAACTCCCTACTTAATTATGTTCTGCTACTGGAGAGATACACATCAACACGGCATGCTACATGCATTACTGGAGGGTTTCTGTTCTCCTTGAATATTTGTAGGATGCTGACATCATCACACCTTCCAAAGAGGGACATACCTCTTTTTAAATGTGTTTCCACAGTCTCCAAAAAGGCCACTCTTCTCAAAGGTAAACACACACACACACTCTGTGTTTGTCAGACTCATCCCCCTACTTGATTATGCTATGACACTAGTGGGATACGCATTAACACGATGTGCTATTTACTTTACTGGGTGCATTTATTTCAAAGCTCTATTTGTAGGATGCTGACATCATCACACTTGCCGAAGAGGTATTCACCACTCCTAATGTGTTTCCAAGGTCTCCAAAAAGGCCACTCCTCTCAAAGGCAGTCTTACACACACAAACACATTCACACTCAGCATTTTCAGGATTCAAACCCCTACCTAACTATGTTCTGCTACTGGAGAGATACGCATTAACATGGCACATTATTTGCATTACTGGGTGAGTTTTGTTCTCCTTGAATATTTGTAGGATGCTGACACAAACCCTTTTCTGTGTGTCTTTACCAGCAGTGGCTGTGGAATTTCATGACATGACTGTGAAAGGGGAACCAGCCATCCTAGCAGGGAATAATGTTACAGTAGCACCTTACAAACACCACACAGTATCAGACCAGGATAAACACTGGCCACAAGAATACAGTGCAATAACCACATTTGTATGGTAGCAACAGATAAGAGACATATACCAACTTTCAAACTGACACAATGGTGTCCACAGCAAACAATAATGGGCCCCACCTTTGAAATCTGAAAGTGCTACGCCTTCTTAACCGAGCATTATATAGCAGTGGGCTGCAATCACAGTGAGATATGCAATCACCAAACAGCAGGCTGCATGCAATTACAGAATGGTGGGCAGCAATTGGTGCAGAGGCTGTCACATGCACAAGTGCAGATACCTAGAAAAGCAGGCTGTACCAGCAGTCCTCAGATGCAATCATATCATTGCAGGTGCTGTGAGACAGAGAGTGAGAGAGAGAGAGAGAGACAGAAACAGAGACCGAAGCTGAAATAGAGAGCAAAAACCCAAATCAAACCAGCAAAAAAAAAATAAACCGAAGATGAAATAGAGGGAAAATACCCAAAACAAACCAGAGAAAAAAAATTCAAAACCGTAACACACGGAGCAGGTAAATACAAATGTAAGGTATGTAACTCAAATGTATGTGTTAGCATGTTGTAAATGTTCCCGAAGAGCACTCCACACACTGCAAACCATCCATGTGTGGCAGCAGTATGTATCTATCTGTATCTGCACATGTGCATAGGGCAAGGGACATACTGCAACTGTTAGTGAAGGGTGGACAGCTATCTGTCAGTGACTGTTGATATGTGCATATATCCATGTAGGTTGCAGTTTGTGGCCTAGAAGACAGCATGCAGTGCAGTGGAGTGGCCTTAGGTCAACTGGTGCCCTAGGCAAAAGGGCCCCACGGTGCCCCCACCACACTTCCTGGTGCCCCCATTCTTGTGTCCACATAAATAGTGGAAAAGCACCCCTGCTAGAGTGGTGCCCTAGGTGGCCGCCCAGTTGGCCTATGCTTCAGGCCAGCTATGGTAGTGTTGATATATGTCATGTGGTGGTTAAATGCTGTGTGACAGATTCATCAGATCTGATGTGTTACAGACAGTGAGGCTTGCTAATGCTACAAGGGCTGAGTACACCCACATGCATTCTGGATGTACCTCTTTTAAAATGTGTTTCCACAGTCTCCAAAAAGGCCACTCTTTTAAAGGTAATCATACACAGCGCTTGCAAGATTCAAACCCCTACTTGACACTAGTAGGATATGCAGTAACATAATATGCTATTTGCTTTACTGGGTGCATTCATTTCAAAGCTCTATTTGTAGGATGCTGACATCATCACACTTGCCAAAGAGGTATTCACCACTCCTAATGTGTTTCCACGATCTCCAAAAAGGCCACTCTTCTCAAAGGCAGTCTCATACACACACATTCAGCATTTGCAGGATTCAAACACCTACCTAACTATGTTCTGCTACTGGAAAGATATGCATTAACATGGCACGCTATATGCATTACTGGGTGTTTTTTGTTGTCCTTGAATATTTGCAGGATGCTGACATCATCAGACCTTCCAAAGAGGGCTGTACCTCTTTTAAAATGTGTTTCCACAGTCTCCAAAAAAGGCCACTCCTCTCAAAGCCAATCTCGCACACACACACTCAGCAATTGCAGGATTCAAACCCCTACCTAACTATGTTATGATACTAATGAGACACACATAAACACAACTCGCTACATGCTTTACTGTGTGATCTTTATTCACATGCTCTGTTTGTAGGTTGCTGACATCAGACTGGACATGGTTATGTGTGTGCAGGCAGTGTTATGTAATCCCACAAATGAACCTTGTGGGTCAGCAGGTGTGAACATCTTGAACAGGAATACACAATTCATACCTGGTGTGATCTGTCTGTGGACATATTACCATTCCTTCATATGACAATACATATTCATGCACGGATTGTAGGTTTTGTGGATACCACATGTGTCTGTTATGTTGGTAAAGGGCTATTCAAGGTCTGTGTGTGACCTGTGTTGCTCCTGTCAGTGACGTTTGTCCTGGGTGGCTGCCTTGCAGGATATCTAGCAGGTTTGGGGAACATGATGTGCTCATTAACATACCACAGACATTTGTGTTGTGTGTTTGTCAGTTTACAATATCTCTGTTCCTGACTGCAGTCATGATGGACTCCATGGACTAGCATTTTGGACTTCGTAGGCTTATAGGAATATAGTTCCCATGGTGTGTTGTGCACCTACACTTGTGGGGTGTGCCACCTATTACTGTAACACATCCAACAGTGTAAGATCCTGTAGAGAGTGTGAGGCTCAACAGATTGTTCAGGTGCAGTGTCTGTTTGTCCTGTCGTTCACTTATGACACCTATGGGGAAACATTGTTATCCACGTGATGGGATTCATTTGGCATTGTGGGGACCAACTTACACATTCTACATGTGATATCTCCTGGTATGATGTTAGGGCCTTTTGTCACTGGGAGGTGGGTATGTATGTATGGGCCTGTCTGACAGGATGTTGACATTGTCAGTCAGGTACAGTTGACCCTGACTCAGGACATATATGACTGTACATCGATATTTCTCACCTAGCTAAAGGAGGTGTAATGTTTCTGTCTGTACTCCTTTGCAGATTATCTTTCCATAGCAACAACAAACCTGAACACTAACTTTTACACACTTGACACACTACTGATCCTTTGTGATCAGTCGACAGTGTATGTCATCATCATATCCTGGCATGTCCAAAGGTCAGTTTTGTGTGTACTGTCCAGTCCAGCTGGTGCATATTGGAATTCTGACGCATTGTTACAACTGCCTTATGTACACAGGTAACACTGTCCTCCTACCAACAAAATCAGATATCCATAAGAGGTGCAACTGTATAGATGGACAGGAGGCTGAGCTCTCCCAAGCCATGACTGGCACAGTTTATCAGGTGGTGAAGGTAACCACACACACCACAAATACAGTCACACATGCACCTATGACAACAGCAAACCGTATACATTGACACACAATTACATACTTGGAGCATCTTAATGTACTCTGTCTAAGCAGCTGAGACATCCAAAGCAGACACACAAACAACTGCTAACACACAGCCATACACACATATCATCACATAGTTCACAAAGTCATTGTGCCACACAGTCACTGCCCTTAGGCCTACACAACACACCTCATACAACTGTATTAGGTAAGTGCAATTGTCGGTCACACTAACATCCCACTCACCAGGCTGAACAAGGTGAAGGTCACTTTGTGCTGTGTGTCAGATGCCAGGATATGCCACATGACACATGCACTGTTGTCAGTCCACTGCAAGTACAACTATGGCTCCATTATTGTGCATTCCGGTGTGTAGACCCTCAGACGTTCCTCCCTGGACTACATGACAAGAGACATAGAGGGGCTCTCTGATCATGTACGCCAGGACAGTATGACCCTGACCTTGTGTAGCATCTTACCCTCATCAAGTACTATGTCACAGTATACAGATGACATGATCAGTTTTAACAGTTGCCTAACATATTGTTGTCATTCACAGGGGATCCAGTGTCTGTCAAGTAAAAATGTGGGAAGCAAGGAACCAACTTGACAGTAAGAGTATTGTCAACGAATACCAACCAAGTAGTCTCCACAATTGATGTAAAATAAGTGTTCCATTTGCAAGCAGAATATCTCCAAGAACCGCGACACCAGTTGTAAAACAAACTTTTATTGGAACAATAAGCTTTTACCTAGGTTTCATCCGTAACGACGAACTTCATCAGAATGCATCATCACATTATTTAAACCAGTTTAAATACAGGCGGCTACACCCAAAAGTTTAATTAATAAATTAACAAATAATGTGTCACTCATAATTACTAACAAAACAAGTTAACAAACTAAATTCATCCACAACTAAAAACGCTAAAACCATCTGCTTGTAAACATGATCCTATATAAAAATACTGTTGAGTGTATGACTTACGCTAATTTGTGATAATAATATTATATTAATATATTAACTAATGAATTTGAATGCATTGGTAGCATACATTGTAAAATTATATGTTTTATATATAAAAAGCAAACTAATGATGTAAATACTATGTTAATATACTAACAGATGAATTTAAAATAATTAATGACGTACATTGTAAAATTATATATTTCAAGTGTGTAAATTGTGTGAAATATATATTTTTGTTGTGTAAAATTGTTACATATATATTGTGCTATTTCCATAGATGTTTAACACCAATATAAAAAATATATATAATGTATTATATGTATATATAACCATCGGTCCCATATTGTTCGACAATTGTCTAAGATGCTATGTTGAATTTTCATACATTACCAAAGATTCATGGGATTTTTTGAGCAGATTAAAGGAATTTAATATGAAAGATAGATATCAATTTGTAACAGTGGATGTATGTAATTTATTCACAACCATACCACATGACATAGGACTTATATGGTTGGAGGAACAACTATTTGAGACTCATTTATATGACCAGGATAAAATCAATATGTTTGTTAATCTGATGGATATTGTTTTGCATAATAATTTTTTGTTCTATGAGGGTAACCATTACCAACAAACTAATGGTGTGGCAATGGGGGCCCCTTGTGCCCCAATGTATGCCAACCTCATTATGAGCTATTGGGAAAATAACTACGTATTTAAAACCAAATATCGTAGGCATATTATGATATACACCAGATACCTGGACGATATTTTTATAATCTGGGACGATGACCAAAGAACTTTGAATTCTTTTCTTAAGTATATTAACACCACGGTTAGATTTTTGATGTTTACCCTTCAAATAAGTCAGGATATAATCAACTATTTGGACATTAAATTGTCATACAATAAAAGCGAAAATCGATTAAAATCAAATATATATAGGAAACCAATGTTTTCAAACTCATATCTACACTATGAAAGCTGGCACCCTGACCATCAGAAGAGGGCCATAGTTAAAGGGCAGATGGTCAGGACAGCAAGAATGGTGAGTGGCGATCGGGAATTTATGGATGAACTAATTTATATGTCAAAATTATTCCATAATAGAGGTTATCCTGAACAACTTTGTGAAAAAATACTTCAAGAAGTGACAAGTAAAAGACAGGATGGGATATATCAGGCAATACTTCACTATGGTTTTTCCACAAATAGCTGTAATGCAAGTGTCTCAGATAATGAATCTAATCAGAATAACATACCTTTATATATGACAACATTTAATGATAGTTTTCAAATTATTGAAACGATTATAAAAAGAAATTGGAAGATTTTGGTTAGAGACAATATTTGGGGACAACAGTTTAATGGACAGATTAAATTTGTTTATAGGAAAGATGTGTCATTTAAGGACAAATTTGAACAGTATAATAATACCAATGAAAGATACAGTACTAGATTAAAAGGGAATTTTAAATGTGGGAGATGTACTGTGTGTACACATATTCATTGTACAGGGGCCAACATAGTTGTGAATTCTTGTAACATTAAAATTAATGGACACTTTAATTGCTATACCTCCAATGTGGTCTATCTTGCATTATGTCAAAACTGCAAAGCCTTTTACGTCGGAAAAACCAGTAGGCACTTTAGAGATAGAGTGAAAGAACATTTATTAGACATTCAACATTCCAGAACAACTAATGCTTTGGCCAGACATATTTTAAGTAATGTTCAACATAAGTTTAAATTTTGTATTATTCAACATGTTATTTATGATCAGCAAGGGATGGTTACAAAGTATGATTTGGACTTTAAAGAATTAACATGGCAAATTTACTTGGATGCATACAGTATACCAGGCTTAAATGAGTATCACACTATTACACCCCTATTGAAGACCAATAGAATTAAAGGAAAAAAGTGTAAGAGTTAGTGGAATTATATGTAATATCGCCACAAACCACAATATGACATCATTATACCAACACCAGTCATCTTAGACAATTGTCGAACAATATGGGACCGATGGTTATATATACATATAATACATTATATATATTTTTTATATTGGTGTTAAACATCTATGGAAATAGCACAATATATATGTAACAATTTTACACACAACAAAAATATATATTTCACACAATTTACACATTTGAAATATATAATTTTACAATGTACATCATTAATTATTTTAAATTCATCTGTTAGTATATTAACATAGTATTTACATCATTAGTTTGCTTTTTGTATATAAAACATATAATTTTACAATGTATGCTACCAATGCATTCAAATTCATTCGTTAATATATTAATATAATATTATTATCACAAATTAGCGTAAGTCATACACTCAACAGTATTTTTATATAGGATCATGTTTACAAGCAGATGGTTTTAGCGTTTTTAGTTGTGGATGAATTTAGTTTGTTAACTTGTTTTGTTAGTAATTATGAGTGACACATTATTTGTTAATTTATTAATTAAACTTTTGGGTGTAGCCGCCTGTATTTAAACTGGTTTAAATAATGTGATGATGCATTCTGATGAAGTTCATCGTTACGGACGAAACCTAGGTAAAAGCTTATTGTTCCAATAAAAGTTTGTTTTACAACTGGTGTCGCGGTTCTTGGAGATATTCTACTTGCAATTGGAATACCTATTTTACATCAATTGTGGAGACTACTTGGTTGGTATTCGCTGACAATACTCTTACTGTCAAGTTGGTTCCTTGCTTCCCACATTTTTACTTGTCGGTGTTCGTAATTTTGGTTCTAGATCCAGTGTCTGTCAGCCTGGGATTACATGCTCAACATGCCATGTACATTCGCTATGGACGCCATGCAGCTGTCACCCCTAGGCTTTCACAGACTGACTTAGGCTCTTGACACACACATGGTGGCTGTTTGAAGCAAGGGTCAGATGACATAACCACAGCCATAGACATTACAGGGTATAGGAAACGGAGAGTGATGGTGCTCAACAACTGATGTCTAACCCTCAGAATGCATGCACTCAGGACTCACATCAGTATGGAATCTGTCAATATATGTGCAGTAACAAACACCTGGTTCAGACTCACAAAAGCACAGCAGCACTAACATGTTTTACATCATACCATGGTTTTCAGACACATGACTTGGTCTGGACAACAACAATAGGGGGGGAATTCCATATACATCATTCATACACACACCTCCAGGTTGGTAGCAGTACACAATGCATTGGGGAACGTACATGTGCAACTGAGAGTGGTCAAAACTGCATTACAGTTTGTAGATTGTTACAGACCACACTCCCAAACATGGGCACAACAGTCATTATTCCTGGGAACACTGGGGAATGTGAAGGTCTCACCAAACATCATTATATTGTGTGACTTCAAATACACAAACATTGACTGTATATACTACTAAAGCAGTGACACCCTCGAACAACAGTTGCTAAGTTTGTTACACTCAAATTCTAGGGCAGACCTGGTCACCAAACCCACAGGGGGTTATACATGTGGTACTTGATCATCACACACACATGGGGACTCTATGTTCCACAACAGAGGTATACCTGTAATTGTTAAGGTCGGAACATACAGTCATCTCACTAGACATACATATCCCATACACACACACATCCTATGTGATCTCAGTGACATACTTCTCATGAGCAAACATCACACTTGTACAAACTGAGGTGGTATCCCTCAATGACCCTAGGACAGTGTTAATTATGGCTCAGACAACTACATACTTTACAAGCACATTCTCTGGACAACTACTGGAATTCATGGATCATGCTATCCCAGATAACGACATGACTCATTCCTCCAAAGGCAGGGGACCTGTCTACTGGACCATGGCCATTACTGAGCTGTACATGGACAGGAGGAGGCTACTACATTATGGAGCACAATCACAATCTGGAAGGCATCTCTGATCAGTACTATGGTATTGCTACGATCAGTTGTTGATTCATCTAAGGCCCACTTCTTACGGACACTTGCAACAGACACTGTGGACAATCACAAGGCCTTATTTAGTTATGTCAGGGACCTGTGTGGGAACTCACAGATATGCTGTGAGTTACTGCATAATTACAAATGATACAGTGAACACACTGACATGGCGAACATCCTGGACAACAGGTTCAGTGGGAATGTTTCCCCACCATCCCCCCTGCGGTGCACATGTCCATCACAACACGGTGTAGCCTCCCTGACATCACAGTTAAACATGTGTGTGCTGCCCTCTCCATAGCAGACAACACAGCATCAGTGGGACCAGATAGTGTCCCAGACTGTGGCATACATGAGATTCATGACAAACTGCACACTCACATTATGTCACTGTTCAATATCACAGTTACTACAGGATGTATACCCATGGAATGGTGTACAGCTATGGTGTACCCTCTACACAGTGCTGGTGCCACAAGGGACCCTGGACTTTATCACAATATATGCCTAACTATCATGGTCTGCTATGCTATGGAGTGTATCATCATGGAACACATGCACATACACATTGTGAACCTACAGACACTGGATCCTACACAATTTGGTGTTGTTGTGGGCGTATCCTGCCTCTTGCAGATGTTTGATGTCTTTAAACAGTTAACAGGTCCATAGACATACACAGGGTTGTCCACACAGCCTACCTGGAGCTCGCACACCACTTCTACACAATACCCCACTTGGCCTTTACACATTAGATCACCAGATTCAATATCTACACATATGTCACAATCTGGATTGCTAACTGGATCATGGATAGCACACACATGGTCAGTACTACAGGTGCCATGTCTCACTATACACCAGTTACACATGGCATCCCACAGGGCTCAGTCCTGGGACTCTTGTTCTGTATATATTTCTGATGCATACTGGCTAAGACGGGGAATATGGATGACCATGTTTGCAGATGGCTGCAAACTGTGTACCATATTCGACTCCACAGCTGGCACAGCCATCCTCAGAAAGGGTCTCACAGAGATGGCTGACTGGTGCCAGAGCCATGGCCAATGGCTACCTTACTTTAGATGCATAGTCATCACCTTTGGTAGTAACATCGTGCACACACATTACCACATAGGTGATGATACATCGCATACATTGTGTATGGTTTGTGATTTGTGGACATGAATACTTAGTACTCTTGCCTATGACATTCACGTTGCCAATGTTGTTGGACACATCTTCTATTTAGGCAACCTTATCCCATACAGTTTTACATCCAGATCAGGTGGGGTCATTGTGACCCTGTAGTTATCTGGCACATGCTTGGATACAATGGCCCATTTCGGATGTACCTTACCCAACACCTGCAGCAACTGGAATGTACACAGATTTACATACCAAGTGGATCTAGGGACTCACACAGATGGTATGCACAGTTTGGCTATGGTGACCCCAGCTCTACTCAGTTGCTTACTGCCTACTTGGATTCAGTCTGTGCCTTTTCTTTGATGCCATGTCCATCACAGCATTGATGGACAGGCTCCATGTGAGGATAACAAAGTCCCTTACAGCTACATGCTCCAGGGACAGGTACATGTGCAATGATGTTAATAGGACATGCTGGAGGGGCATATTACCATCACAGAGGCTCCACTCACTCGGGAATGTGATCACAGTACCACATATTCACAGGCCCACGCTGAACACCTACAAGTGACATTTTCACAGGTGGACGGGTGATCGTATGTTTAGCCCTGGGATATGTTTTGGGTCCTTGCTAGACAGAGGCAGAATGAAATGAACATATGTGAGATATCTTGTATGACCTACTATTGAAAAGCACAGTCTACTGATCTAGTGTGATTGCAGACTACAAACACACTGTGCCTAGGCTTCTACATACCCTAGGGCAGATAGCCTAGTGTCAACCTCTGAACCTATGCTAATGTTCAGGATGCACATTGTTCAGTGATGGTACTGATTGCAGGTTTTGTTTCTTCTTTGCTTTACCACTTCCTATGAACAACCTAGGTTTCTGCATAACATATTTGATTGTGACAGTATTTCACTATTTTATATTGTGTCTGTTGTCATATCACTGTGTGCACATGGTGGATTGATGAATAGCGCGAGGTTCCTGGGTTGACACTTGCAACTGTGGGATATGTGTGGCCCACTGCTATACTCAAACTTTACCTAAGTGTGTGAGCATGCCCAGTTCAGACTTGCAGTGTTTTGTTGCCTGACATTTGTCTCATAGTTTCAAGTGTGTGAGCATGCCCAGTGTGACCTTGCAGTATGTTGCTGTCTGAGGTCCACTACGTTTGTTGATGTGTGTGAACATTACCAATATTAACATTTATACTATATGTGTGTTGAATATCGGGTTCTACTATTACTGCAGGCCTCACCTTTGTGTCTTGACTTGACAGGGATTATGCTATGCATGCAGGGTTTCCATTAGATACTTAGCATTGACTTATCAACATTTTTTCATGCAAGCTGACCATTAACATACTGTCATGGTTTAGTGGTTCTGTTCTCTGACTATACTGCACTGTATCCTGGGTTCGAGGACTGTCACTGCTTTGTATTTTCATACATGGCAGAACAGACTGCTTCAAGAAAAGTGAAGCAAATACAAACATGTTAATCTGCTTTTGATGAACTATACCCACATTTGACCAGACTGGCACAACATTGCTCACTGTTGCCCAACATTGCTGGACAGTGCACAATATTGATGAACATTGCCTGTAGTTGTGCTACTTAGTGTGTGCAATTTTGTTCACATATACTAAATAGTGGTGAGAGCTGTTTAGCAGTGCTTTATATTGCTTAACACATAGCAATCATGCCTCAGGTGGTGCTGCAGGGCTTCCTATGTCGGATGCACATTTTACACTCCCTATACATATTTGTTAACAGGTAGTGTCAAGTTAGGCATCACTTTTACTATATGTGCGAGTCAGAGAGAGGTACCATTTCCAGGGTTCCTACTGAGCCAGTGTATATGCTATGCATTGCCTCTTTGCCAAAGCCAAAGCATACTGGGCACGCCTCCTTCTGCATACTGGGACAGGCTCAGGTTGTTCTTCCTCTGAGTCACGCTCTGCTTGTGATGGCCTTGGCAATGGTGGGGGGCTGTTGTGCCCGGCCCTATGCTGCTCCAGCTGCAGCTGTTTTCGCAGGATCATATTGTGTAGCATAGTAAATACCATGACTATTTGGGTACATGTAGTTGGTGAGTATTGCAAGGCTCCACCAGATGTGTCCAGGCACCGGAACCGTGAATTGAGCAGCCCAAACACATGCTCGATTACATTTCATGTTTGTGCGTGTGCCTCATTATGGCGTTCCTGTTCAGGTGTGTGTGCATTTCTGATGGATGTCGTCAGCCACGGTTCGAGTGCATATCCAGCATCCCCCACTAGGTGACCATGAGGGATGTTCCCATTGGCAAATGTCTGGTACAGCTGTGTCAGATGCCAGATATCGGAGTCATGATAGCTTCCAGGGCAGCCAGCACACACATTCATTATTATGCCCTGGGCATCACACACGTCCTGGCAGTTGATGGAGGGGTAACCCTTGTGGTTATAGTAGACCCTACACCGCTTACCGGCTGGTGCTTTGATGCGAATGTGCGTGCAGTCTATTGCACACACTACCTCAGGGTATTCCGCTATTTGCTGGAAGAGACGCATATTGCTGTCAAATACCTCACGGGAATTGGGGAAATATACATGATTACCGACATGTGCTGCCATGGCATTCAGGAACTGGTGCAATACCCTAGATGCTGATGCCTGTGAAATCCCCATCATATCACCAGTTGGTCTCTGGAAGGTACCTGTTGCTAATATTCTTAGGCCAACACATACCCTGGTTTCCAATGGGATGGGTTCCCCCTCTGTTGGTTCTGTGTGTGAGGCATGGCCTGCACAGCTCAACTATTTGCTGCATGAGGTCTCTGTCCACTCTATAGCGCTCCACTATCTCCAGCTCATGTAGCCCCTGATAGGTTACCCTAGGCCTGTACACTCTTCTTTGTCTCCTCACTGTGGGTTGCTCAGTAGCATTTACATTGTCACCACCCTCAGCATGTTGCATATGTCGCCTTATGACAGCAATGGCAGCCCCTAACATTTCTTTGTCTCAGTGAAGCTTTTTCAGTTTTCACTTCTATTAGCTTACTGCAGTGTTGCAGTGTGTCTGAGAAATACATACTTGAATGTTTTTAGCTGTGTTTTGAGTGCTGGGCTGGGCTGGGCTAGTGTAATGCCTGTGTAATTGGCTGATTCCGATTGGTTGCACCTGCTAGCTCTGCTAGTACTCCCTAGTTAACTTCCAACTATTTGTTGTGCTTCCTTTTCCCTTTCTGTTTCCTCAGGGGGCAGCGCCACGCAAACAAGCGCAAACATGCGCACACCACTTCACACGCGCGCACACATGCTTACACGGACTAAAACTTGCTTATTCCTGTTGAAACGCGCGCACACCATTGCAAACGTGCTTACAACTGTTTACACAGCCTTACATATGCTTACTCAAGCCTACACACATGCACACACGCTTGCACGCGTGCACACTATCTTACTCGGGTTTAATGGTGGGCACACGCGCGCATGCTCACTCAGCAAGAAACGTTGGTGTTATCCACAGCATACACCTTCGATTTCTTGACTTTACCTGGCCTACCTGTTGACACATCTCTTTCACTATTATGTAAATGTAAGCTGACACATGTCACTCTGCTCCAATGAGATGCACTCCTTTCATACATACCCCCCTCGTGATGTCACCTATCTTCTACTCTGTTACTCCCCTTATCCTACTCCTACACTCCACTGACTGTGCTCATTTGCTATGTGAACTTGCCATTCACTATCATAACTCTCATTTGCATAGGATTGCCTACTAATGCTTAGTTACATCTCTTAGACTGAGCTTCCCCCCTTAGCAACCACTACTCGGTGGCCATGTTGTCTTTAGCCTGCCATTCTCTTGCATTGTAAATAAATTTTAGCTATGAAATTCACATTTGTGGATCTTAATTATTCATTTTCTACTTTTTAGGGCACAGCATGTTTGCACGGCGCTGCGCTACGGTTAAACCCCGGAGATCGGGATTAAACAAATTTTTTTTTTTTTTAAATTTGCATCACTTCCCATCGGCAATGGCCATATTTTTGCACATTGGCATGCTTCCTCCTGTGAATGCATACTTTTTTTACTGCTGACACGGCTCCATTTTGCTATTTGCAGAACTGTACTCAGTTATCAATTAAGTACATTTCTGCAGATAACACTACTCCTACTTGGACAGGATCGGGTTTCCTGGATTGCAAATTTACCTCATTTGCATGGATTTCACCTGCAATTGAGGTAATTTGCATATCCCAGCCCTGTCCGTGTATGACTAGTTTAGAGAGCTCAGTTGCACGCCCCTGCCGGCTGTTCCTGGATCGCTCGGCGGACATGTTGGCTTGCTGGAGTCTTACTCTACTATTAGACTCCATGCAAGCCTTCGTGAATCTGGCCCCATTTCTTAGTGTCAGTTAACAGATGTGACTGAGTTGGGCGGTTTAGTTGGAAAAAGAAACTTAGCACCTCTGTATAGTGATGTGATATGGTGAGGAGTGACTGATTTGCAGAGTTAAAGGGTCTTTTATAGTATGTTTTAAAAAGTGGTGCAGGGTCACAGTTAAATATTAGGCTAGTTGCCCTTATGGGCTATTTTAAGTTTAACCAATTTCCCCAAAGTGAGAACTAAAACTTTTGTTAGGTAATCACCATAACCATCATGACAACCTCCCTTCCTGTAGAACAGTATGCGAATAAATGTACTGATGCTTTCTTCAGAGTCTTCAAGTATCTAACTTTGAGCCCTTTCAAATTAAAATGGGGGAGCATGAAGAGAGAATAGCAAAAAAGGACATGTGGGGGACATTATACATATGGGAAGGGGATCCTTTAGAAGAATACAAAACCACATCACTTTGGCTTTTACTTTTGGACCACTTTAACAAAACAATACATTTAAAAATTGATTTATACTTTTTTGCAGTTGTTGTTCTGTCTTTCGTGATAAATTTAAAAAAATGTCTATCAGTTTCTGACTATAGTCATCCTTTGAAACAGCCATGCATTTTTTGGGAGTTTTGGTAAACCTCAACCTTACTATCTTGCCTGTCAGATATCAGGTTTTACAACTACAAGCAGTAGGTCTATGAAAGACAAGCTCTCTCATTCAGTTAATAAATTTTTTGGTGGCAGACACACAGAACAAGGTTGCACGGAAACATGCATGACTCATTCCCTGAACTTAATTCAGCCCTAGCCTATGTTATAGGTATAGGGAATTAGTTATTGAGTTTATCAAGTGACTTAAGTTTATATTACCATCTTTTAACATGTGTTGAGCTTCTTTTTTAATCGTCATAAGTGAAGACGCAACTACAAATCTCCTCTGAATCTCACAAAAGCTGTCAAGTTGCCATGCGCTCTTCAGCACAGTTGACAATTGCATAATTCCAGCTTTCAGTCTGTTAACCAGCCAGGTATGAGCAAGACCAGCAGAAAAATAAAACATTACAGCTTATTTAGCTGAAGTTGCTGTGAGACTACTGCTGGTGGATGATTGCATTGGGTTTTGGGTTGGATTTCTCCTTTTAAGGTTTGAATACTTCAGTCAGTTTTTGATTGTTTCTCTTATACTGTAATTTGTTTTGTTTTAAATTTTGTTTTACTTTAAAGTTTTCTTTCTCTTCGAGTTTTAAAAGTTCTTGGCTGGGGTCAGTTAGACAAAATTCCTTTCCTATTTACTGACTGAAAAGAAATTAAGTTTATTTAATTTGTGGTAGGAGCCGAGAAATATAATTTCTTATTTGGCTTAATTCCTGTTTAGCTGCACTCTTATTTAATTGGTAGTGCTGTCAGACTACTGCTAGCATGTCACTGCATTAAAGTTTTCACACCCACCTGTCCAGTGCTGTTCTGTTTTTAAACTCGGTGCCCTTCGAGCTGCCTGTCCTTATTATAAATTTGACTTTGGACACTACTCTTTATCTCATCTCATCTGCTCATTCTACTGGGCACTGGAAGATCTAAGTGGAAAGGCACTCCTTTTTAGACTTTTCAAGCTTGAGTTAGTGCTTGTTAAATATCATCTCATTCACTCAGGGCATACTGCAATATTCAGAGTATCAATCATGTTTAACATCTGGAACATCTGGAACTGGACTACCAATCACTGGAGAGTCTAGGAACTACTTCTCAGGAATCAGCTTGGGATTGGTGTTTCTGTTTTGCATCTCGTGAGAGAAAAAGCAGAGGAACATTACTTCCTAGCCTTCCTAGAGATTATCAGTGACCAAAAAGCCTGAAATGGCTTCTTAGGAGACAGCTAGGGATTAATGTTACTTATTTGCTTCTGGTGATAGAAGGAGCATCAGAGGGAATTTATTCCTGCTGGTCTCAAATTTGGTAGTGTGCATGGGACTTCACTGGGTGTTCAGGTTGCATTTTTGGTGAGAACCTCTTCAGGGCCTTTGTGCAGCTTAGCTGTCTATTGCATCTAGCTGCTGTAAGTTCCATTCAGGGTATCTACAAAGAGATGACTAGTGCAAATGTACTAAACACAACACCATCTGGGTTAATATGACTTCACAGGAAGTAGTTTGTGATTAATGCTACTTTTTTTGCTTCTGGTGAAAAAATGTGCAAAGCATCATTGAGTCTAGCTAGCTGTGTTGAGACCAGCACTGTCTCCACTTCTAGACAGATAACACCTGCAGTAATCAACTGCAGACTTTATAGGCACTACGCCACCTTCAACCCTCATCATTAAGAACCTGAATCATGGATTTGCACTCTCCAACCATTTCAGTAGCAAGTTTGGTTGCAATGGGCATCCTGAGACAATGTACCAGTCGTCTCATGTTTACTGTCATTTATCAGCTACTTAAACAAACTGACACAGTGTGTGAAAGATGCAGTTATTTAATGCTACTGGAGGCAAACCTCTCACATAAAGACATGACAAATAAGCAGGTTGCCAGTACCACACAGTACCACACTAAACCTATCACACACAGATCAGGCCAAACACATAGACCTACATATGCCAAGGTTCTTAAAATAACCGGTTATATAGTATATGCTTGAAGGTTTAAAACTTTGACTCTCATATGATTGACACCATATAAGCAAAGTTTTAAAACTTCGAACAAATAATAAAAAACTAAAAAAAAAAGAAAAACTTACCTGAACGCTCCAGGCATGGGGGCAAGCCACCTTGCACCCCTCACACCCCCAGCTACTTAAATATATGAACTCTGAAATTGCACTACATTGAAGTAAAGGGAAATATTCCCTACAGTGATCTTCACTGAAACTTGTGAGCTTTCAAAAGTTCACTCATATCGTGTCGACCATATGAGGCTAGAACTGTTGAATGTTCGCGATTTCTAATGAACCCAAATAACCTACCTAAATCACAAAGGCCTCAAAGAAACAAGTACCCTCAGCAACCTCATAAACACACAACAAAGACAGCACCCTCATTGAAACATATATCAAATAGTCATGGTGTTTCTGTTCAAAAGCCTATAAGGCAAACCACCAAGCAATCCAACATCTCAGTCATAGATTACTCCATTGTGAGACCAACTGATACACCACTCACCAGTTGCCTATCTGATGCCAGAATTCACCACATCATGGAGGAACTCATGCCCTTGCATCACATGTACACATATGACACAGTCATAACACACATGTAAGTAAATGACTTGAGATGTACCTACCTGGATGTTATAAAGAAAGACAAAATGAAGCTCTTGGAATATGTGTCTGAGGAAGGTATGAACCAAACCTTGAGAAACACTTTACCATCACCAAGAATGATAACATTCATCTAAGGGACTTATACATCCTCTAAAATGTATGCCCAGAAATGTCTGGATTTCAGCGATATAAACTCTCTGGACCAGTTAGCTCACAACTAACCAGAGATGATAAAATCCTGGATTCATTTCTCACCTGCATCAGACAGCTTTTTTCCCTACCAATTGTAACTGAGTCTATATCATTTCATTGAAAACTCATTTCATTGAAGCTTAATTCATTGACACATATTCGCTGAAAGCTCATTTCACTGAAAACCCAATTCACTGAAAGCTCACTTCACTGAAAACCCATTTCACTGAAACTCATTTAGTTGAAAGATATATATGGTTTATTCCCCACTGTTGTGCGATCCTGGAGTTAGTATATAAAGTAACGGGGGGGGGTTGGGGCACAGCCGCCCACATTCAGGGGATGGGGGGGGGCAAAGCCCCCCACATAAATTGGTTATATGTTGTTTTCTGGAAGAATTCTTTCATTACACTTGTAAGTATCCCTACTAATATGCTTTAAAATATTTACAATATGTGGGGGGCTATGCCCCACACATCACCCAATGTGGGGGGGGGTTGTGACCCCCACACCCCCCTTACTTTATATACTAACTCCAGGATCGCACAACAGTGGGGAAAAGGCCATATATACCTTTCAACAAAATGAGTTTCAGTGAAATGGGCTTACAGTGAAGTGAGCTTTCAGTGAATTGGATTTTCAGTGAAGTGAGCTTTCAGTGAATATGTGTCAATGAATTAAGCTTCAATTAAATGAGTTTTCAATGAAATGATATAGACCCATTGTAACTCACTCCTTTGTCACATCAAACCACAAATCAGTCCCATTTACCTAAGACTGAAGCCAAAAGCAATCTTCAATATCTATAAACAGGCTCTGTAATACAAGAAATGAAAATAAAACTCATTGCACATAAAAAATAAACATAATTCTCAAGTTGCAAAAACAAAAACTCTTGCTAAACTTAATATGTAACTCTAGATCCTGATCAAGTCAACCAAAGCCATATATAAGGTAAACATTGCCACCCTAGCAAAGGACTACCACTACGCCTTCCTTAACTATGTTAGAAACCTTAGCAACAATGCCAACTGCTGTGTAGAGCTAATAGGAAATTATATCACATACTTGAGCCCAGAGGACATAACCAGTCTATAGTGGATAAATTTGGTTCTAACTTGTCCCCAGTCTTCAGTCATACATTCCTATATCTAATACCCTCATTTACAGCTCCCTCCCAAATCGGGTCTATATTATCATATCGCATGCTCAGAAGAGTGAATGACAGATAATCGACCCCATGTAAGTGAAAGCTTACGACGTCGAAACTTCAGAACAGCGATTATTTTCCAATGGAAACAATCGCTGTTCCAAAAAAAAAAAAGAAAACAAAAGAAAAACAGTAAAACATTACTTAACGTGGGGAGCTTTGCCCCCCACACCCCCCAAGGTGGGGGGCTCTGGCCCCCACACACCCTACTTAAATATACCAAATCCAAGATCGCACTTCAGTGCCAAAAAGGCAAAGTAGTGAAAGCGGAATTCACTGAAACTTTGCTTCACTATTTTGCCTTTTCGTGCTTTACTGTTCAACAAAGGTGCATTCGACAACCTGCGTCTGCGACGGGGTAATAGGGAACCACTAAATCTCCCATCAACAAGTCCTCTAGGCACTATCTAAGTCCAAGAATACTGTTTTTACATGGCCCAATAAATAACATACCAGACAACTTACTGACCAGACTGAAACAGTACCTTTCAGACCCCCCACACACACACACACACAGAAGCACACAATGTGATCTTCCAAACAGGCTTTGTGCCAGATGAATAGAAGACAGTAGCTGTTATCCTGTTGCACAAAGGTGGGGAATCAATGAACCAAAGAAATTATATACCCATAAGTCTGTTCAGCCTCATCTATAAGGCTATGTAAATGATCATTATGGAATTAATAAATAAGGATATAGGTAACCTATAAACTCTTAACCCCAGCCTGTTTGGATTTGTTTAGGGCAGATCCTGCTTACTTAACCTGGTTGATTTCTTCAAGAAGATTACTAATGCAATGTTTAAGGGCAAATCAGTATGCACTTTATTTCTAGACCTTGCAAAGGCATGCAACAGATCTGTAGCTGAATTATCTAGTGCACAGTACCCATTTCTAATAAAGTGTCACCCCCTCAACTCTTTAAGTCAAGAGCCCAAAAAAAAATGGAGCTAAAACCAATGAAGGAAGTGTATTTCTGGACTTCTCAATTGTGCTCTCTAACACTTTGCATCAAGACAACTGACCCTTTGCCTCACCCTTGCTATGCTACTGGCATTCAACACCATCCTGCAGTCAGGTATCATAGATAAACTATCCCAGCTAAATACTAATCCTTAAGCAACTCATGTTATAGCAAACTGACACACACGTAGAACCAAGGATATTATGGTGGGCATCTCTACCTCCTTCAGAAGTCCTGTCAGCAGTGTAAAGGTTAAGTTCTTGGGCTACTTCTCTTTGACATTTACTTCTTTGAGGTCAAAACTACTGTTAAGAGTTTATGGCGGACCAAGTTTGCAGATGGCTGTAAACTTGGTGCCATTATAAACTCCCAAGAGGACACCAAAATCCTCCAAAGGGGACTTTCGCAAGCCAACAGCTGTTTTTAAATATTGGGATTAAAACTTAATGCTATGAAATGAATAATATAAACCTTTGGTAAGCAAGAAGTACTTTATAACTATCAATCTGACAATGCACCCCTGAGAATTGATTGAATAGTTATGGACTTAACTATTTAGACAATTATCTGTCACCGTTCATCTGCTATTGTAAGAAAGTGCTTTTTTCATTGTATAGCTTATTACTGAGGGTATGGTGCCCAGGTCCAGGGGTGTGATCATTCCACAGTATTCCACACTCATCAGGATGATCACCGAATATAACGTCCCCTTTTAAATGTATGTATCCAAACATTTGACACAACTCAAACTCACAGAAAAGCAAAGGCCTAAGTCATAAAACCTATGCAGACCATCTCAAAGCCTTGTCCATCTTCTTGAACTCATACAGGCTACTGAGAGGTGATCTCTGCCTCACATACTGAGTCTCAATAAACCCCATCCTGTCAGACCTATTGTTCATTTGCAAGTCCAGTGGGGGCATAAACATGTACTCAAATTTGTTGGAAAGCTAGATATGTACAACAGTGAATACCACTTCTATGGGATTGTCTTCCACTACACATATAGCAATGTATATCACTTACACTATTCAGAAACAATCTGAACAAATGGATGGGTAACCACAATTCATCCCTGGTTTATTACCCTTGTCCCCCCTCATGGAAAGGGGCAACATGAAAAGGTTCTACTTATCTGGGTTATTTTTACTTAAAATATAAGGGCTAAAACAATTAAGAAGAATGTATGGCTAGGCTTATAAAGATAACCATGGATCAACTGCCTAGTAAGTACTTATAAACCTATCAACTACCTATCAGTAATATTAGGGACAATTAAGATAAAATATTTACTACATAACACAAACCTGCCAACCAAGTTTAAGGAAGCAGGCTGTACTGTAGATGTGAAAATGATGTTGTACAGACTCACTAGAGGGAAGCATAATAACATCACCAGCCGTGAAATACAGCACCTCCACAATAATTTTGGTCACTGGTGTTGCAGCTTTAAATTTTAAGACATAACATAAATGTTTTAAATCACAGTGTAACACAATGTACCCAGTTCTATTCTTGAACTAGTCATGTAAAGACTTTTATCTTAAAGATCAACTTCCATTTCCAGTATATTTCCCCAGAGTTATTAGCATACCTCTCAAATTTTATCTCCAGAGTTGCAGACAAATCAAAAAATTAAACAAAAGGTCCCAAACTAAGGACACTTTTAAATGCTGATACTACTGTCAAAGAACTTCTCAACATAATTCCAAAGTTTTGGAGGCATGGCGCCAAAGTTTGAGACAAATATTAGTGGACCCCTCACTTTGGACCGTTGCAAGGTATGGTTATTAGCTATAGCTGAGTACCCCGCAAAACATTTTACTGCCATTCTGCGTCTTTTCCTTTTTTTCTGTGTTGCAGATTTTACAGGTCATAAAATTTGTTGTGTCCATTCAAATCTTACACTGCTCAAAAGGAGTTTCCTTTGCACTATAAGACAATGGTTAGACATAACACTTCCTGTATTTCTTTGTGTCCATAACTACCTATAACTTTAGTGACCCCCTGCAATATATTTCCAGGAAAATGTCAGGTAGATGTAATAGACAAAGTGAAATTATTTTCTGAATTAATTGTTTGGAGGATGTTAAAGGAGCCAGTGTTAGACATACTACAGCAGTTCATAATTCAAATAGCAGCAGTCCTTATTTCTAGCCAGTGAAGTGTTACTTTTATCTACGAAATGAGAAAAAAATTACATCACGTAGCTTTCAGTTTGCATTGAAGTGCAATCTGCGAGTCACAAGTAAAATGAACATAGCTGTTGGATTGGTCTAACAATTTTCACATCTAAGCAAGAGTGTGTGGAATCATCTGGAAATATTTAAAAAAAACTACAGCTTTGAACATATAAAACACTATTTCTTATGACTTTACATTGAAGAAAAAAGGAATTATAAAAGCCTTTTCTTAGCAGCTTAGGTAGCATAAATACGAGAGATACAGTAATTAAGAAACTCCTACATTGTTGGAATAGACATTTTAAGAAGTTATTGATTTACTGCTCCAGCACTCATGTCATTCAGAGCTAGTGTAGCAAAAACTTTTTTTTTGTACTGGGTAATGTGCATATCCTTCTTGATTTCATGATAAAGGGAAGTCTGTATATCTCTTTTTACAGCATGGCTGTGTTTTTCTGTGGTCTCTGTAGCTTCTTACATGCACTTGCTATTGGACTTCTGCTGTTGTGTTTGTAATTTGCATGTTTTCAAAGAAAATGTAAACAGTTGCTATTATTAAAGGTTTGGACTTACAGATTACATAGAGAAAACAAGAAACACGAGGAATTATACAAGTAAAATGTTTGACCTATATACGGAAAAAAACATGCATGAATAACAAATTCAGCAGTAAGCTGATTTATTTGGATTGCATGTTGCTGAAGTTTTTACTCTCTGCAGTAGATGCAAGTCAAGACACCGAGTGAATATTTGCTAGAATTAAATTTCTTTTGTATGTCACTTTGCATTTAATGTACAGACTGAGTAACATGGAAACCGGTGATGGATCCAATTGATTTGCCTGAAATTGCATGTTTATGTTAGTGTTTCGACTAACTCTTTACATGCAAAATGTTCCAGACTGATTTGCAAGGGATTTATTTGGATACTCGGTATACTTGGCACGGGCTAAATGCCTGCAGAATTACTAAAGAAAGGTGTAGAATTTGCAATGTGTTTTTACTTGTATCAGACAAAGCACTTTTCTGTTTAGATCTTAAATTTACCTTCATTACATAAGAAGCCCAAGAGACAAGAAAATTGAATTATCTGTAAGAGGTTAGAATGTGTGCCAGTGCCTAACAGAGAGGTCTACCTGGAAATTTAAAGAATTTTGCCAAACTATTCGATGTCTGCTTGCTTCTGGATGCAGATTGAAAACTAGTCTTGTGCATAAAACAATGAATTCCCATTGGGGGCTTTATTTACTATGTATGTTTTGCATGCACACACAAAAACTGGAAGCAGTTAACAGCACTGAACCATGTTTCATGAGCTGCACAGCTGCAGTAGTCATCATTAAGGATGGCAGCTCATACCATTTAAATCTGAATATCTGTACTGTAGTATGTGGCAGCCCATCAGCCAACAATAGAGTGAAGGAGATTGTTTAATTGGCTTACTGTCATTATTTATTAAGAATTGAGTAGATTTCTGTAAATAGTCCATAGTGGTGTTTTAAAGGGTGCCTTCTCCTCCCCTTTCAATGACATTATTAAAAAGGGATATACTAACTACTATGCGTACATAACACATTTGCTGTATTCAAAGAGCACAACACACATAGTTTAGCTTTTTAACAATTGCCAAAAAATTTGTTACTAAGTAAATAGCTATCTATGTGAAAAATGGTCTCATTTAGCTGAACAATGGTTTGCAGCTAGACCGGTCACTAACATTCCATACCTGTACAAAGAACTCACTTCTCTTCTGGGCTAGGAATATCTCACCCTACCTATTCAATCCAGCTGTGGCAGCTATAGGCAAAGGAGTCCTTGTGGCCCAACTCATATATGAACTACTCATAATTACCAGTGAAAAAATACCAACAAACCAGGCAGAAAAATGCTGTAATGTTGTAATGCTGAAATCAAGCAGGTGTCCACAGCCAACAAATGTATAAAAGTACCAAAGCTTTAATACAAAACACATAGAGACAGACGTATATAAGCGCTTTCACGATATAACCTTACCGCTTCATCAGACAACCACTGATATTCACTTGGCAACTCTTATACAAGTGACATCACTTCAAAAAAGCATTGCACCAATGGGACAAAGCAACATAAAAGGCATGAATACATAATCATTCCCCAAACACACCATTTAAAAATACATATCCCTGAATAGAAAATCCTGTCTATAAAACTAAATACAAAAGCACAATGCATGATTGTAAAATCCTAAACAATAAAACTGTAAACCATGTTGTTTATCTAGCTCATTGTCAATACTGTTTTAATTTCTATGTAGGAAAGACCAACAGGAGTTTGAAGGACAGGATTAGGGACCACATGTATTGTATTAGAAAGAGGCATGATTTCAGTGCTCTAGCCAAGCATGTTTTGTCTACTGATCCTGAACATACTTTTGTTTTCCAAGTACTGCATGTTATTAGTCCTTATTTATGAGGAGGTGATATAGTAACTCGCACTGCAGTGGTGGAGTTGGAATGGATCTTGAGGCTGGGGGCACATCTGGCCATGGGGTTGAATGACCATATCCCGCTGAAGCCGTTGTGGAGAAACAAACGGCTCTAGTGATCTTCTGTCCATTTACTTCTAGGATTGAGTGTTTTTAAGCACTTATAGATTTCTTTGTGAGATATTTTCTTTTGTTTTACAGTCATGCCTTTTACGTTGCTTTGTCCCATTGGTGCAATGCTTTTTTGAAATGATGTCTCTTGTATAAGAATTGCTAAGTCAATATCAACGGTTGTCTGATGAAGCAGTAAGGTTATACCATGAAAGCGCTTGTGTACTTCTGTCTTTACATGTTTTGTATTAAAACTTTGGTACTTTTATAAATTTGTTGGCTGTAGATGCCTGTTTGATTTCAGCATTACATTACAGCATTTTTCTGCCTGGTTTGTTGGGATTTTTTCATTGTTTACTCAGTGCTGCTGGGGTTCGTTTACTTACTCATAATTACCACAAACTCCTCCGTACTACAGACTATCAAAAACCAAATCTGTCACTTCATTATTAACTCACCTACTAGTGGGCACCACTGCCTCAGAAAAATGGCTACCAATGCAGGACAGAGTAGACCTGCTACTAACCCCTCTCTTCTTCAGGCTTATTCAACCTAACACATTTCACACACCTAGCTACAGACTTTATACCCTCAAATGTTTCTCCCACAAGCTCTCCCATTCCAACACCTCCCAAACCAGGCCACACCCCACCAATCATTCTTCTCTATTCTTGCTCCTTAGCTACAGGAATCCTCTCACCTAAAGGACTCCTTATCCACCTTCAGATCTGCACTTAAAAAAATCCCCACACACCAAATCAGACTGTTCTTGCCACACAGGAGGCCACATCACCTAAGGGCTTCTCAACCCTTAGACTTATTTTCACTCAACTACCAATATCTCCTAACTCCACAAAATCAACCTCCACTGACTTAATTCTCATTAACCCACAGCATTTCCACCATGATGTAAACCTGAAATATAATCATGTAAAACTGTTAAATGTGCATTTGCATTTCTTTCATAGGTATTGTCATATCTATTAACTGCTACTGCCCAGCTTTGGCATATATTGTAACTTTCTGTTCTATTTTTGATATTTACAACTTACTGCCTTCCTGGTTCACTGTATTCTTGTTTGTGAATTATTTCACCTGGGCAGTACCTGCAAAAAGACAGTTGTGATCAGTGCACTACTGCTGCAAATGAATGCAAAATAAAAACTGTTCAGAAGCTTACCACCTTTGCTGCTGCCAGTGTGTGTGTGTGTGTGTGTGTGTGTGTGTGTGTGTGTGTGTGTGTGTGTGTGTGTGTGTGTGTGTGTGTCAACTGTTACCCAGAGTGTGTTATTTGTTGTAGGTGTCTACAGTGCGTATATGTTTGAGGAGTTACTAAATACATATATATGCCAGTTGAGAATGCTGTAATTTTGATCATCAGTTTTATCTTTTTGTAACCAGATAAGCAGCTGAAACAATAGACTCCTATTTCAGGGGAGACTGAAAAGAGTAACAGAGTTGAGTGACTTAGATGAAGTAGTCAGAATTTTTGTAACTGTGCACCAGCATCTAACTTTTCTTTTGTTCCTACTTTGCCACAAGTGTTTTTGCATATCTAATTGCTGTGTTGCTATTGTCCCTCTTACAAGGGCAGGGGTTTGGCATGGGGTCCTTCTAAATGTTGCACAGTGGGTAAATGTGCCTTTTAGATTCACCCTGTTCACATTTCACCTTTTACCAACATGCACTTTGTAATGACTTTGATCTATGGAACTTGTTTAGCTTTGAGTACCTACTGCTACCTCAAAATATATCTTTCTTGTTGTTGTGGATGGTGTCTAACCTGCATCTAACATGGAGTTTATTTTAATCATTTGACATATCAAAAAGTGCAAGGTCTCAGACCTACTCTTAACATGGGAGAGGTAATTTGCCAAATTGGCATGCTGATACCCTATCAGCTAATGTAACCTAGATCACTGCTATCAGATACAAGCTAATTCCCTGCATTACGATGCTCAACATTATATTTTACTGCTGCTAGAGAAAGGCATAATACCTCATTTGAGAGAAACACACACACAAACACACACACACACACACACACACACACACACACACACACACACACACACACACACACACACACACACACACACACACACACACACACACACACACACACACACACACACACACACACACACACACACACACACACTTGTAGTATTTTTCTTTTAGCAGTTCCCACATTTGCCAGTACTTCTGCAGCACAATTGTGCATGGCAATACGGTATACTTGGCCATTTAGTCTAGAGGACTTGTGGTTGTTAGCACCTTTCCAGTGGTTTTGAAGTTTTACCTAATTCTATGTGAACAAACTGAAAAGTATGGCTGTGTTATAGGTTCATAGATGGTTACCATGCTATTGACCCAAGAGCCATTTTGAAGCCTAGACAAGTTTACCCCAAAATTACCAAAATTTTGCTGACATGTGCCAATATCCCAAGGAATTACACAGTTATGATATAGGCTGTCCATTGGGGGCATAGGTGCTAAACCAGGGATACATTTGCAATTTCCCATCCACTGGTCTAAGTTACTAAAATTGTATTTTTGTACAAGTAACACAAACCCACATGCTTCTGCGCATACACTTATACCGAATATACATATTGCAGATAGTAAAAGAAGGTAACAATACAGCCAAACAGTGGGCTGAAAGCTTGTATTAAGCAAAAAAGATAATAATATTACTTAGTTTCATCTTATAAGAGCACAGTAAGCATTTATTTCTCGTCTTACAAATATGTTCCATGCTTATATTCTTTCATGCAAAATAGAACTGAGGAGCCATCTTTACAGACCCTCCTATTAATGATTAAGAATGAAGTCAGCCTATGCCAACAGCAAGCCTGTCCAGGCACAAACCAGATGGGAGAGTAATATAAGAATTCAAATTGAGCTTCATGACAGATTTGAGCTGGCAGCTCTGTTTTTATAAGACAAAATAACAAAGAGATGGCTTTACAGTGTAGTTATGGCAAAGGCAATGATTTTTAATATTTTATTTTAAAGAACTTGGGAGATTTTTATAACAGTTTCTTGTTGAATTTTGTGGTCATGAAAGCTAATGGGCAAATGTACTTGGTTCTCTGCACTTTTTGTTTATGGATTGCCTTATTTTGAAGCCCCTCCTTTCTAACATACCTGTGTATGCTCACACAGAGTATCTTTGCCCTTGGATGACAGAAGCATGAAGACATTTAATGCATTGGTACCCTGTAATATTAAAGGGTGCTATTATTGTCTCAGGACTGCTCTGCTGGTATGAAAGAATACTTGTTTCCACTCTGTTCATGTGGCAGGATTTTTATTTTTTTGAGCATCTTATGCAGGGTCACTGATGGTTTATGGGTTATTTTTGAAAGCCTTTTTAAGCTGTTTTTTTCAGTCTTTATTTTATATTCTTACTGCTATCCATTCACCTCATTCCCATAGCATATTTTATTTATCAGTAGTTTATGATGTTGTTTAATGTCACAGAAGTAGCATAGCTTAGGTTAGAACCTACAGCAAAGGACCATCATTCTAAATTAGTCTGGAGCTGAGCTTCATTTTTGTTTAACATCTCATGGAAAAATGTGGGATGCCTTGCACACTGTCTGGGTCCCAGATACGCTTATGATTACATGAAGCACATTGGGAAGCCTTTACATTATTCACTGTATTTACAGCATCCTCCACACTCTGGATTACCATCACACAGTTTTACTAAAAGAGATAAAGAATAGTGGCTTGCATCTGTACTGCATGCTGCATTTGCGTATACCCTGTCAGCGGCCCTTGTAAACACACTTTGGATCCATTGTGCACACTCTCTAAAGGTGACTGTAAACATGCAGAAGACAATATTCTTATGGCCTTCAGTACAATATTTTGACATGTGAAGTGTTTTTGGATTTTTTGCATGCTTTCAGCACCCTTTGTGCATTTCACGGCATCCTACTAGAAACTGTAACTTTGTAATCAGTGTTGACTGATACCTAATGACATGTCTATTACTTTCCCTGGTTTTCATATTCATCCTGCATGTACCAGCTATTAATGGGGAAATTACTCCATTTTTTGAAGATTGTAGTTACTAATAAATGCTCAGTAATTGTCTCTTGTCCAGTACCACTATGCTGATGAACTTATCTGGTAAAACAACTGTAGCTCTCAACCGTCTCCCAAATGAGGAATGCTACCTCTCATAATGTGGAACAAACTTGCTAAATGTGGATCACTTACTAACAACTTCATCTAGAAAACTCATAGGCTGATTAAAATGTGTTAACTTTATATTTATAAAAAGTGATTTTGATGAATTAATATGATACAGTACTATTTAACACAGATATTAAAGAAAAAAATTCCTAAGACTGAACATATGACAGACCCTTTCAATGTGGAACGGCGAGGAACATGGACATTTTAAGACCCAAAATGGGGAACATTCCTCATGATGAGGCACACTTGAAAGGTATGGGAGCAACTTTTCTTGAGTTCACTACCTACTTCCTTCAGCCAGTTTGTAAATTGTAGGGTACAAATGATGCAAACTGAATATCTAATAGAGGACATTAAAGGGATCTTTTCCTGTAATGATTTATTGAATATTAACTCTAGTTAACTATTAAAAAAACTGTGAAAGGAGTTCATCAGCTTCCACTTTTTGTGAAAGATCTATTGAACTAGTAAAAAAATGAAATGTATCATTTTACTTCCTTATATAACTAACTCCCAGCACATGTGAAGTGTGTGTACTTCAGCATTATTGTTGAATCTATAACAAAAGGAAAACTTGACAATTTATCCTTTTCACCACTGATCAGTTGAAAAAATGTTAGTGAAAGGGATTTCATTGTACAAATCAAAACTTATATGTGTGTATATATGTGTGAGCATGTGTGCATGTGTGTGTGTTTGTGTGTGTGTGTATGTGCGTGCGTGTGTGCATGTGTGTGTGCGTGTGTGTGTTTGCGTGTGTGTGTGTGTGTGTGCATGTGTGTGTGTGTGTGTGTGTGTGTGTGTGTGTGTGTGTGTGTGTGTGTGTGTGTGTATGTGTGTGAGTGCGTGTATGTGTCTTGGGTGGTGCCCACCTCCACCACTGACCATCTGTTATTTATCCATACATAGCCCATTCATTCCAATCCTTTATAGAAAATAAAAGTTGGGAGCATTGTGTGGCAACTGGGAGAAGAAGTATTTATGTATGGGAACAACAGTTTGAATGGCAAAACAGCCCTACTTCAGGAGACTGAGCATGCTTCATGGGAATTTCTTTACTCCTCCTATTGTGTTGTGCATGTCCATGGGAAATTCCCCTGCCTTGCCTCCATTAGAAGGTATTCCAGAAGCAGCAAAACCCCATGCCACCCCACCCCGAGAATAAGAAGAGATGGCATGAGCTGCCCAATCATTTTCCCAGCCAGCTCTTATAGTGACAATGTTCTCTGCTCAAGCCTGGGTACCCTGGGACAAGACCAGGGCTCTTATCTATCCCTATACACCACTGAGGTAGCTTGTTCAAATTTCTTGGTGCACTGGAGATTTCTATCTTTGTTTTGTAGTTTCTCCACCCTATGATGCAAGCAAGACCATTTCCTACTGCAGCAAAAAAAAAAAAAACTTAATGACATATAACTATACTATAAACATGTCTGCTTAACATCTTAACTGCAATCTAGAAAACACATTGATAAAGTATAGTTTTCACTACTTTGAAATATAGTTATAATTTATGACAGAGCATGCTAGCAGAGGGTTTTAAATATGTGAAAGGAAGCAGTGACTATAAGCCATAGCTCATTTTTATCTTATGTGGAGATTTACCAAGAGAAATGTTGTAACTGGAAGGAAATAAGATGGTATATATATTATGCTAAATTACAGGAAATCTGTCACATAAGACAACTGAAGAGATTTTGGTCTGAGTGACTGAGACATTAGAATGCCCCAAGATTCACCCAGTTCAGATAATTATGAATACCCTGAAGACTAAAATTATTCCTAATGTAAGAAATAATTTATTTAGATTGCAGACAATTTTGTATGTATTAATACTGGATGGGTAGGCTGTTTAAAGTCTGTCATGTTAGAGATTGCATATTTATAGTTAAGATTACTTAAGCTTCAAGATCAGATTACAAAACACTGCAAAATGATGATATTCAGTGCAAGGTTACTGCTAAATGATGCAATTTCAAATTAGTCTTGATTCCAGAGTGCAACTGACTACATGTCACTGTTTAAAATGAGATCAATAAAGATTTAAGACACTTGTCTTTCAGTTTATTGTCTTGAAACAGGTATCTGGGCACTCCATATTTCATTCCTGGGATCTGACTGATGGTGGATAACTGGGCATCTTTAATATGCAATGCAAACGGATTGAGTTTTGATGCTGCTAGCACAATGCAAAAGGCAGAAGCAGGGGGCTGTTTAATAACTGCTGAAATGTACATAAAGTTGCACAGTCATTATGTGAAATTAATGCACAATGCTGTGAAAAGCCTGTTTCTGTAGCAAGCTCTTACAAAAATATCTTTGTAGCATAGCTGAATAATCATAACTGTCTATGGCTGCTGTTATGCTTCCCTTATACTGTAATACAGTAATCTTTCTGTTCTGATTTTTTTTGTTTCCATGTCTGCTGGCCTTCAGTCTTCCCAGTGTGAGTTAGACCCATTTTCGTCCTTTACTGTTACCCAGTTATTGAGGGTGACAGTTGACCAGAGAAGCCATCATCCAGGCAGCCATGATGGTTGCTTGTGTCTTGCCAACATCCTGCCAAAAAGGGTATTTCTATTAGGGTACTAACCTTGCCAGTGATGGCTGATGTGAACACCTGCATCACAATGAGGCATCCTGCAGCCTCCCCCCCATTGCTTACACATTTTTGAAAAAGCAGGCTAAAAGGGTTGTTGTTACCCATTTAGGATTGTCAAGTCTATGACCCTGGGATTGGCCAGTTTAATGATGTGCAAATGTCTGCCTACATGGAGGCAAGTGGCTGAATGGAATTAATGCCCATCCCACACTGGATGTGGTTGTCCATTCACTCTCATCCTCCCCTGCCTGACTCTTTCAACACCAGTGCTATCATTTGAACTGTGGTCTACTGGGCTACAGTTAGAGCTCGATTACAGATCCAGGGATTTACAACTGTACTTGCAAGCTTTAGTATCTTCTGTTTGCTTTATGCTCTATTCTTTGCACTTTGTTAAGTTGTGTAGATAGTGGCTTGAAAGCATATGTTTTAGATAAGTAAACTATCATGGGTTTAAATGTTTTAGTGATAGGCCACCCATTAACTTATGCACAAAGCAGTATTATAATTATATGATCTAAAAGTCTGAATAAAAAACTAATAATGTACGTACTGATAGGGCGAGGTTTGATTCTCATATACGCTACCTGAATCCTCATGATTCAGTAAAGTTCATGTGCACGTCATAATGTAGAACATGTCTTAAAACGACCTTTGCACTTCAGACAGATCCATGAAAATAGATACAGAATAAAAATAAAAATGGAAAATGCAGATTTTTATACTGGCCTTCACCATATTCATAGTCTAAAGTCCAACCTTTAGTGGAAAGAAATGAGTTTGGCATTATCCGCTTCTGAGGAACAAAATCATAGTTTCTCATAACTGGAAACCAAGAGTTTCAGACATAGCTTGACAACATGGATTATGATCTTAGCCAATGAGGACCAGATTTATTGAAAAACATTTAACACAATGGATCCAGGACCTGAACATGCTCTTGGTAAAATGTCAATTCCTACACTAGATCTTATCCAAAAGGTTGCAAAGTGATTATGAAGTGCAGATTCCTAACAGGAGGACATAGGAGGTTAACTATTCAACAGGCTTTAAGTAAACTACTATGTTGCTTGGACATGCCAAAACAATATTAGTGGAGTACAGTGAAGGAAGTAGAGCAGTTCATCAGGACTAAAGGAAGAACCTAAGCCAAGGGCAAAGAATGTGGTAAAAATAAGCAGCAAGCTTGCCATGTCATTCAGGCATTGTGGTCATACACCTGCTTATTGCTGTTGCTCTTCAAGTAGGACCAGCTCTATCATGGCAGCTCTGACTGTAGAAAAAGCATCTGTGATCTGTCGTCTGCACTTTGGGGGCATAACCTCACAATTATGGACCAACAAACCAATAAATAGCAATCCAAATGAATAACCAAGGAAGTATTGCTGACACATGGAGCTGGAACCAACCTTTATTGACACAAACAAGTTTACCTAGTTTTCGTCCTACAAACACAGGACTAGTTAATTTTACATATGTTTTTATACTTTTTTACAATATTTAATAACAATCAATTATAATGTATTTTTATAATATATACGTATATATTCTTTTCTATACATATACATTTTACATATTTCATGAAATTTTAGGTCATTAATATGTAGTATTTTGTAGAATCTGTTATTTATTGTGATTAATGATTGCATTGCATTGTATTTAATTTTTTTGCAACCATGTAATGTACTGTCTTTTTAAATGAGAGCGCACTTACAACAGGGTGGGATAGTAAGTGAAGTATAAATAGGGGTCTGTAGTACTTTTAGAAAATAGTTCTGAAGAAGTCCTTTGTTTGTAGGCCGAAACCTAGGTAAACTTGTTTGTGTCAATAAAGGTTGGTTCCAGCTCCGTGTGTCAGCAGTACTTCCTTGGTACCTCACAATTATGGGTCCACCATGAATAATCAGATCATTTAATTTGCACATTTATTTGACCTCAAAATATGTAAAACCTTGGGAGATGGATAGTCAAAACAGTCATACTCCCAAAGTTGTAAAATGCATTTTTACAGGGTATGGATACAAGTTTCCAAGCTATAAACTTGCAGGATCATAAAAACGAAAAGAAGCGGGAAAAAGGACAATGTGAGATATAGTTATATCTGAGACATAGTTTATCAATTTTCTTAGTCTGATCACCATGACAAGGGATCAATGATGTTTAAAATTCGATGTTCTAAACATCCATTACCTATCTGGTGAACAACAGTAGAGCTCCCCATAATTATTACTATAGCAGGAAATGTTGATACCAGATGTATAACACATAGGATATGCTGCAGTTCTGTTGCAAGCACATCAGGTGGCTTTGCTTTGAGTCTTTGCAATACCATCTCTGCCTTGACTTTCTGCACTGTCCCTGCAATAAGTGCTCTCTTCTTGGATGCAGTAGCAGCAAACGCTGATCATGGTGCTTTTATATGTTACAAGCATGCACATTTCTCAGTGATAACACTAGTAAGCAATGGTCAGGAAAGTAATTTGTACTGCACATTTAGTCAGCACCTCCGCAGCTTAACGGATCACTTGCCTAACTGAACAAACTACAGTTAAACTAAGTTGCTCCACTTTTTCCCTGCCCTCTGATTCAGGGTGCCAGAGTCTTATCTCAATGCTGATGGCAAAATTATAGGATCACAGTCTTTGAAAGAATCTGGAAACATTCTACCAGGAAACTGCTACTCCTTTTTGCTCAGGAAAAGTGGCTAAAACACATGGCTCTTGATGACAAGAAGTGCAGGCCGTAGATTGAAGAATAATTGACTGCATAAGCTGTTTGCCACCACAACACCTTTCTCAGCTAGCTCTAACAACATAATAATTTTTAGTCACATATAATGAAACTCTGGTTTGAGATTCAAAACCATTTTTCAGGAATATACCCCACGGTTGTAATTATTAAAACTGCATAAAGTGAACACAAAACATCACCGTGGACATGTTCGTTTTTGTCACGCACCTGTTAGGTACAGAATCTACACATGGTGGTTGATGAAAATACCAACATTAGGTGGGGAGCCACAGCCATATAATGGACCACATGCAGTGTTTTCTCCAACCCAACACAGAATGCATGTCATATGAAGAATCTGTTAGATGTCAGTTGTTCAAGATAACAATCACTGTACAAACAAACTGCAAGTTCATCAAAAGATTATCTTAAACTGAATTACTGCTAGCATTTTCCAGCTCAGGGGAACTACCAGGCTAATTGGGTGATATGATATTTACACACACACACATATATATATATATGTCAACAACCCGTGGCAGTGGTGCTGCGGTAGCATTGTCACTTCACAGTGTCTTTGTCCGGTTCAATTCTCAGCTACAGCTTCTTCTGTGTAGAGACATGCGTGAATGGGCATACCTTTGTTGAAGGTTGGGCGTCAGGCCTGGCAAGCCGGTACGTAAAAATCAACTGCCAAACATTAGCAGACCGGAGTTCCGCTGTGGCGACCCCTAACCGGGAAAAGCCAAAAGACACAAACACAGTAAGTCAACACACATGAAACAATATACTCATGTGCTGTGTCATATAATCTTGAAAATACTAACTCTCATTTGTGGAGTCTACATTTTAGTAACTTTTACAGTGGATTTTTAAGTTAATTTACTTTTGAATCATAAATAATATTGTATGATATGAATGAAGAATTACAGTGTATTATAGATCATAGGAAAAAAAAACTGGTAATGTTTTTTGAGCTTACTGGGAAAGAAAAATGTTTGACCCTAATGTAAAATGTAAAAATATTTGGTTTCCATCAGTATTACTGGCTCAACCAAATAAGCTCTGTGTCAGTTGTCAACATTAGATAAATGTTGACACTGAGAAATCAAATTACAATGTAATACATGTCCCTACAGTACTTTATTTAGAGGTTGTAATTTATTTAACATTTGTTTACTGGGGAAGTCTGACTGGGACAGAGCCCATTTTCAACAGACACCTGGGGAGAAGCACTCTAGATGCATGTCTTTGGAATGTGGGAGGAAGCTGGTGCACCCAGACAAAACTCATTCAAATGCAGGGAGAACGTGCAGACTCTGCACAGAAGGCACCCAAGCTGGCAATCGAACCAGAGAACCTCTTGCTGTGAGGTGACAATGTTAACCACTGCACCACTGCACCACCCAATAATACTTAAACAATACAACAAATGACCTGCAAAGTGAAATTATACTTAGCATGACTGATTCAACAGCTACCACAAATGTGCCAGAAATTATAATAGAGATTCTGAACAGCAGGATGATACCAATTTAATTCAGAAAAAAAATGAAACAACATGCATTGGGAGGTTCTGCTGAAATACCAAACATAAGAGACTACATGTAACAGTGATAATGAATTTGTTTTGTAGTGATTTGATTTACATGAATCCAAATGATTGCAGTAAAACCTCACAAGTAGCTCACGAAGTAATCCAATAAAGTAAACTGAATCCAAAACGTGAACTCCAACGAACCAGTCTGGAAGTATTTTCCAAACAGTTTAATTCAGTTTAATTAAGCGCTTTTCTTTTCCAATCATACAAAGACTTCTTCAGATGAACATTCTGCCATCAAAATCTTACTTTAAATACTCCCACACATATGCATATGACAAATGTCAACCAATAAAATGTCCTGTTTCTTACTAGCACTAATCCGTGTGATGTTTAAAAATGTTATTAAAACTCCCAGTTTTTCCTTTTTTTACATTTTACATTTTTTATATATAACTGTATATATATACAATTCCAACTAAATACTAAAACCACTATATGTATATACAATTCCAACTAAATACTAAAACCACATACTTATGTACATCTATTTAAACTTTTTAATTTCAATATACATAAAATAGAGTAAATTTCGTTAATTCCTGGATACTGGCAAGCATTTGTGCTTAATTGCTACAACAGCTCTAATCTTTCTAATAGGAGGCAATCGAGTCCACCTCTTCCATCTGTTTGTATCTGATCTATTGCTTGGAACTTAAACTTACGTTCAGGAGATTCTGCAATGTGCCTAGCTAGTGCATTGTCTAATTTTTTCTGGCTTATACTGTACAAATGTTCGTATTCCCTTTCTTTCAAGGCCCTAGTAGTTTTCCCGATGTAAAACACTGGGCACTGTTGGCATCTTGCTAGGTATACTATCATTTTAGATTGATATGGCTTGAGATGAGCAGAAACCCTGGGATGGTTAAATGCGAAATGTGCAACTATTGTAAACACATGGCTATTGGGCAAACATATTACATTAAAAATGGGAAATACTGTACAAGGAAGAAATTTAATTGTCAATATGGAGATTTTTTTTACCATGGTTTCCTTAATAGGGACAGGATGTGGATATCAAGGGTAATTAGCTTATGGTCGGATCGGACCAATGAGGTGTTGACTTCAGGTGTGGAACACCGCTCACTCATGTTGGTAATGACTAGATCTATGATATCATTGCCCCTGGTGGGAGTGTGGATAAGTTGATCCAGGGCAATTGAGTTTATGAATTCCAGAAAGCGTTGAGCAAAGGAGTTGGTACTTGAGTAGTTTTCCCAGTTAATGGTGGGGTAGTTGAAATCGCCCATTATTAGGGTATTTGGTTGAACCCTAATATTTTCCAGTACATCAAGAAAAGAGGAGTGGGAATCCTAGGGCATGGTGGGTCATCTGTAGCAAGCTACAATTTGGATTGCAGTTTTGCCCAGAGTTAGTTGCACTTGGATAACCTCGGTTGCATTATGCTGAGCAACTAGCCTGGAGGTGTGGATATCCTTAATGAATATGGACACACCTCTGCCTTTGCTGTTCCAGTCCAGGTTACATGGCCGAAAAGTATGGTATGAGTTATAGCCTGGTAGTGCAGGGGTGCTCTCTGGAGCCTTGAACCAGGTCTCAGTCACTGCACAGATATCGATGTTCTCCATTTTAAGGAGTGCCTCGAGTGAGTGCATTTTGAGATTTAGACTTCTAGCATTGAGTAGCATCACCCTCAGTTTTTGCTTGCCTGTTCCTGTTATGGTGGTGAATTTGTCATTTGAACCTTGCCTAAAAAAGGCACTATAGGGGCAGCAAGAACCTTAGCCATTATCCGGAATCCCAGGGGTGACAGGTGCAGGTCATCTCTGGCAAAGCATCGTGGTCTGTCGACCATGTCATCCCAGGCAGACAGATACTGGATCCCTTTAGAATGGCACCAGAAGCTTAGCCAATTGTTGAAATCACCAAAGAAGAGAGGTAGATATGCCATGGCAATCAAAGTAAACCAGATAAGAGTCAATGCATAAAATAATAATTCCCAAGGTGGAGGTAAAAACAATCCTTTATTCGAATTAGTAAGCACTTTCATGTCTCTCAGGACGCTTCATCAGACTAGAAAATTGTTGAAATCAATCATTTTGTCCTTGTACTGCGGCATCATTCTGGGTGATGGCAGAATGCTACTCAGGGCTAGGGTCATACCTGCCTGGGCTACAAGATCAGACAGCTTTTCCATGTCTCTTTTCATGTGGTTTAGTGGTTTTAGTATTTAGTTGGAATTGTATATATACACAGTCATTTGGATTTGTGTACGTCTGTTTGTTCTCTTCTTTCTTGGTTTGGATTGTAGTGATTTGATGTTAAGGCCAATAAGCAGGAAACTGTGTGAATTGGATACGTAAAGAGTAATACTCTTCTCTTTGTGGTCTAAAATTAGTTGAAATACTATGACTGTTAAATAGATTAATGACGGGTAAGACTAAATATAAACACATGATTCTACACATGGGCACAAAGGATCTGAGGGAAACAACTTTTAACTCATATGAAGATTGCATTCCTTGGATACTTCGATTTTACAAGTTTTTCGATATTCTGAATACAAGAACCCAGGAGAAGAACAAATCTTGAACATTGCGCTTCTATTTTAAACTTCTTTTCTGCAGAGGGGCAAGCTTCCCTGCACCTCAAAATGTGCGGATCAAACCCCCCAAATTTACATATACTAACTCCAAGATTGCCATACTCTGGAGAAAAGGGAATATTCCAGGTAATGACCATCTCAGATTTAGTATATGTAACTCTGTTTTTTGGTCATTCAGTCTCTGTGGTTTGGCACTCAATCTAGCAGGTCCAGACATTTCAAATGGTTACCCTATCAAAGTTATTACATATTGGGAAAATGTGTCAATAACCATCAAATGTTTATTAAAGACACTTTCTCTTTAAGCTATTATGGAGCTGGATTTCTGGCTGGTAAGATGATGGACTAGATTAACCATTTTAGAGATACTAGGTGACAGACAATTCCTAAAGAAATAGATGATCTAATGTTATTAGAAAGGGCTATTATTGTAATTCTGGGAGCCTTGGCAACAAATAAAAATAACTTGCCACTGCAATCATAAAACAGAATTATAAATTTATGGCAATTGTCAAAGTATAGGATTGTAGAGATGTGTGTATATTTCCAGGTTAAAATTTGGAGAACATCGACATTTGATGGGTAATAAGAAATCCACCCCAGGGATCACGTCTGTGGTTCTGCTTGACAGGGCCACAGGAAAATAATTTTATTGGGTGGCGAAAGCCAGAGTACCTTTTTGGCTAGGCTTGTATAGGCCCTAGAGCCAATAGCCTAGTACCTACCTATAAACCTATAAACCTATTTGTGCTGTAACAGAGACCTAGTTCAAGGCAGCAGAAAGCACCCCGCCACTACTAGGCTATAACTCATTCCACACTTTTCAGCTCTAGAACTTGGACCAAAGCTCTAAAGTGATGGTGTTTCCATATTTATAAAGGATGTGCACACCTCCAGACTGGTAGCCCAACAAAATGCATCAGAGATACTAACATTGGGTAAGACAGCAATTCAGGTCATAGCTGTTATAGGTCCCCAACCATGTCCCAAGACACTCACTCCACATTCCTAAGCACCCTGGAGAATATTAGGGTCCAACCAAATGCACTCATACTGGGTGACTTCAACTACCCCTCCTTTAACTGGGAAAACTACTCATGTACCAATACACTTGCCCAACGTTTCCTGGAATACATTAATTCCAATGCCCAGGACCAGCTCATTCTTACCCCCACAAGAGGTAGCAACATCCTTTACCTGGTCATTACTAACATGGGCGACCATTGCCCGAAACCAATAGTCAAATCCTCCCTGATTAGATCCTACCACAAACTAATCATCTTGGAAATCCCCCCCCCCCAGAAAGCTAACCACCATGAAAAACTTCTCCAAAGCTAACTTTGGGCTCCTAAGAACAGAGGTGTCTAACTTCAGGGCACGCATGCAAATGGAGAATATTTGCATGACCACCAAATCATACACCAATGCACTGTATGAACACGTACACAAATGCATGGATCTCACCATACCCAATAGAACCAAGATACTCTCCTCCAAAAAAGGAAGCCAATCTGGTGGTCCCCTGCCATAAACAAACTCTACAACAGAAGGAGGAAACTGATGCGGAATAAGGTGAAATCCCAGGACTGAAAAAACTCCATTATCAGCCTCAACAAAAAGTTGAGATTCCTCATCAAATCCTCTAAAGCTAGCTATGAAAACAAAATTGCAGCAGACAGTAAAGACAACCAAACGACCTTCTATAGTTATGCAAAGAACCTCCATGGCAATACCCAGATTTGCTCTGAGCTAGTGCACAATGGTACCTCCTATAGCAAGCCAACAGATATTGCCAATATACTGGCTGACAGATTCAGTAGCAACTTTACCCCCCCCCCCAAAAGGACCAATCACAATACCAGTAGATTGCCAGGCACCCAGTATTACTGCTGTACAGGTTAAAACAGCACTGTCCAAGGCCAAGAATACAGCTTCTGTGGGACCTGACAATATCCCTGTCTGTATTCTACATGAACTACAGAGTGAACTGACACCTCACCTGTGTGCCCTGTTCAGTCACAGCCTCAGTTCAGGCTTTGTCCCTACCGAATGGCACACTGCTATAGTCATCCCTCTCCACAAAAGAGGAGCGACTACAGACCCTGGGAACTATCACCCCATTAGCCTGACATGTTTGATATGCAAAGCTATGAAATGCAACAAAGATATAGGGAATCTCCAAACTCTGGATCCCACACAGTTTGGTTTTGTGAAGGGTAGATCATGCCTGCTCAACTTGTTCAACTTCTTTGAGTCAGTCACCAGAGCTGTGGATGAAGGCAAGGTGGTTCATACAGCCTACCATGATCTGGCCAAGGCCTTTGATACCATTCCCCACTCAGGAACCACAGAAAAACTAACTAAGCTAGGCATCAACCCCTATATCATTAGGTGGATTGCAAACTGGCTCACAGATAGAACCCACAGTGTGAAAGTAGCTGACTCCAAGTCAGACTGCTGACCAGTCATGAGTTGAGTCCCACAGGGATCGGTCCTGGGTCCTCTCCTGTTTGGTATCTACTTCTCAGAAGTCCAGTCCAACACAAAAGGACTGTGGCTGTCAAAGTTTGCAGATGATTGCAAGTTGCGAGCTATTATTAACTCCCCAAGTGATGTTGACATCCTACAGAAAGACCTAACTGAGACCAATGACTGGTGTCAGAACCATTGCCTTAAGCTCAATGCCAAAAAAAATGTATTGTCATCCCCTTTGGGAAAAACTCAGTTCCCATGAACTACCACTGAACACAGAAGGTGTTATAAGAGATCTGGGAACACAGGTCGACAGCAACCTCTCTACTGACCACCACAATGGTCAGAAAGTCCTACTATGTGGCACATCTCATTTCTAAGGGTTTTGCATCCAGGAAGAAAGAGGTCATTGTCTCCCACTACTCTTCCCTCATTAGGCCAATCATTGAGTACAATGCCCCATTTTGCATGTACCTCACTAGACACCTGCAAAAACTGGAGAGGCCGCAAAAGTACCTTACAAAGAGGATCCTAGGCCTTAAACACTTGTCCTATATGGACACACTCAAAAAACTCCAACTATTCTCTGTCTCAAATCACCTACTTAGAGGCAATCTCTGCTTGACTTATAAAGCCATGTCTGACCCAGCTCAGTTAGAAATGCTACCTCTAAAGAAATCCCAATCCCTCTTCACCACACTCTTCAGAGACCTCAACCTCATTCCCATAATCAACAGAACATGCTGGAGGGACAGGTTCATAACCCAGAGACTGCCCATGCTATGGAATAGACTTCCCATACTTGTCAAACAGAGCACCTCACTGAACCTCTTCAAGAAAAATCTTGATAAGTGGATGGGAAATAGAAATTCACCCCAGGGATCACTCCAGTGGCTCTACTCGACAGAGGTGCTGGAAACTAAAGTCAGGTGGCACGATGCCAGAGTAAGCCTATGGGCTAGGGTTGTAAAGGCTCCAGGGCCATTAGCCTAGTACACACCTATGAACCTATGAACCTAAGAGAATTTGAGGCAATGTCGTATTACCTTATTTCATCATTTTGGTAGATAATTATCTAGAAACAACTGTAGTCAAAACTCAAGAGTTGAGAATTTCCAACAAATTATGCCTTATGGCCCTTCTATGGATGGTATGAAACATTATGTTTTTCAGGCATCAATAAAGCTCCTGATTTTAAGCAAACATTATTACTGGGAGACGTTAATTAAACTAAAACTGATTAGATTAATTTACATGCTAAATTGCATTATGAGCAAGAATTTATGGATATAATGTCATGTCATGGTCTTGAACAACTAGTTAAAGAAAAGCCACATGTAAAGAATATGTTATTACACCTAATTATAAGCACTTAATGTAAGGATGTATATTAATGTTCCATTTGGTATATCCGACCACAGTGTACTTATATCTGAAATGCAAAAAAGCGGTAGTATTAAATCTATACATGGTACTAAAATAATTATGGCAAATTAACTAAAAAACATAAACATAGACCTAGGTAAGATAAACTGGCTGTGTGTACCCACTCAAAAAGATAAATATGGTGGGTGCTTAGTACTTAAAGGCATAGTATCATCCACCACAGTTAAATCTACACCAGAAAGATATGATTCTAGGGCAGAACAAAGAAAATTATTTATCCGTAAAGTAGTTGTCTTAAAACATTGTACAAAGAAAAATAAAACATTTCCTGTTGATAAGAAGCACCCATAAGACTAGTGTTAAATTAAATAAAATGTCTAAGCTTCTGTAAAAGAAACAGAAAGAAGTGATAAAATTAAAACTAAGTATGAAAGAAAATCTGCTAGTGAAACAAAACGTGGGAGAACAAAATATAAATAACATCAATTTGCTGACACATAGTAAGCACACTGTGGGGGTTCACATATGATCAAAACTTAATTAATAAAAAATCTCAGACAAATTGCTGACTAATTTAACTCTTACTTCTCTAACATTTGTGTTGGAAATATAAACTGAAGATTAAATAAACTTCAGCTAGAAAATATTGACTCAGGCTTGTCTGTTGTTAACTGATTCGATCTTAAATGCTCTGGAAAAATCAGGCCAAAAAGTTCTGTGGGACCAGGTCAGCTACCAGTTGTGCTGTCATTAAAGTTAAGGGAAGAATGGACACCTATGTTATTTAGCATGTTGACTCGTTAAGAAGAACAGTGACTATTTACATAAAAAATGACAACCAAACACTATACATAAAAAGCAATGCGTAAAAATGCCAATAGCACCACCATGGATGATTAGTCTTTTAATAAGACACAAGACAAATAAAATAAGATAAAATCCCTTTGATTGTGTATGATAAGCACTTTCAGAATTATCCTTCATCAGATTGTATGGTGAAAGAGGGAAAGCTCAATTAAAAATCACAGAAGAAAAAGAACAGAAGGCCTACTATTAAGGAGGTGTGTTCACCTTTAATATTCTGATTGACTGATAACTGATAGGTTACCAAAAAGGCGTTGACCCGAAAATAACCTCATGATTGGATGGAAACAATTTTTATCATTTATCATTTACTATTGGACATTGAGCAGGTGTATTAATTTTTTAAACATCCTATTGGCTGACAACTGATAGGATACAAAGAAGGCAATGGCCTGCAAAGTGACCTTATGACTGGATGAAAGTGGTTTTTAATTAAGCTTTCCCCATTCCACAATACGATCTGATAAAGGATAATTCTGAAAGCGCTTATCATACACAATCAAGGGGATTTTATCTTATTTTATTTGTCTTGTGTCTTATTAAAGGAATAATCGTCCATGGTGGTGCTATTGACATTTTTACTCATTGATTTTTTGCTTTCCAATACACTTTTGACAGCTGCAAGATACATTACTTGCTATACATAAAAAGGGGCGCATGAAAAAATTAAAATAATAAGTGAATTATTCTAACCTCAATTCTTGAGAAAAGTAAAAAAAAATGTTTTCTAGAATTGCTTAGTATTATTATTACACTTAGATTTAATAGTGTCATTAATCAGCAAAGGTTTATTACAGAAAGATCTATCCTAACAAATTTGGTCGAACTATGCCAATTGACATGAGGTTATCAACTGGAGTGGTATTTTTAGATTTTGCTAAGACATTTGACTCATTGCTGCATTATATATACAGTACCCCAGTAACTAATATTTCAAAATGATAGAAAACAAGTATTTGAAAAATTTCCAATTTTTACTGGAGTTCCATAAGGATCAGTTTTTGACTCAGTCTTATACAACTTGGTCTTTGCAGCTTTCCCTAGGAATAAACATTGCTGGATAAATAAATACACAGATGACTGCAAATTAGGCTCTGAGCTGAAATCTGATAAGGAGTTGATTTCTAGATTTTGGTTAATATAAATACATTCATCCAGACCTCTACTGAAACCATTTAGGAGACTTGAACTGCATAAACACACTTATCCAGACATTATCCTACAGGAAATCCAGTGTCACAAAAACTAGTAAGGAAAATTGAACAGTATAAACACACATATCCAGACCACTGCCTGCGGGAATTGCAATGTCACAGAATTCAGTCAGAAGAACTTGACAGTATAAACACATTTATCCAGACCCTTGTCTGTGGGAAGTACAGTGTCGAGGAAACCAAACAGGAAAACTGAACAGTATAAACACACTTATCCAGACCTCTGCCCATGGGAATTACAGTATCACAGAAACAAGTCAGGAGAACTGGACAGTATAAACACACTTATCCAGACCTCTACCTGCAGAAAGAGCAGTACTAAGGAAATCTTTCCTGCCTGTGGATTACTGAAAATCTGTAATCACTTTCCAAATGAGGCAAGTAGAAAAAGCAGGTGAACAATATTTCACAGCCCTCTCCAATGCTGCACAGAGCATCTGGATTTCTACACAGGACACTACATCTGGAGAAAACTTGATGTTTCTCCTGAGCTACTCACTCTATAAAATGCACCCTTATACACAATGAAAATATCAGTAAACCATTAGAACAATTCCAGTACACCATGTTGCAAACCCAACATGAACAGAATTATAAGATGGCTATTGTGATACTCTTGATGACTGGCCAGTTTACAAACATAACAATATCTCTACAACACATTAAGTTAACAAAACAGGAATGTCTGATTCATCATGATGTGCAATGATATTTAAATGAACAGGCACATGTTTCCTACACCTCATTTTTCTATAGTTCTAGATATACATAGAGTAACATCTCACTCTGCACGTAAGAGACCAAATGAAGACAGAAACATACAAAATGCTTCACAATTATATCAAATTATATCAAACGGGGGTAATGAGTGAAGAAAAAATTGCAAATCCATGGAGATTCCTGCAGTCATTACTACAGTGCTGCACTGCACACTTGAGAACATACTTAAACCATAACAGTATCTTATCAATGGCATAGTGCTTACATTGTGAGAAGCATAACAATTTGAACTGTGTAACGAACCATGTTTATAAAAATAGAAAAGCAAAGTGGGACCAAATAAACACACTAAAGACACTTCATATGATGGAGCACAAAGAGACCAAAGACTTGATGTGGTTGAGTGTTTTCATTCTTTTTAATTCTTGTCTTAAGACTTTCTTCAGAACTCTGAACAAGTTCTTAAGATAAGATTAAGAGGAACACAGGTGTTCAACTTCATCAAACTATTTTTATTCTGTAGTACTACTGGTACCAATAAACATTAGCCTCCCTCCTGTCATTACTCCATAATTTACATTCCCTCCTTGGGAATGTTCTTACATACACAAACACACACACGCACACACACACACACACACACACACACACACACACACACACACACACACACACACACACACACACACGCAGGTATGTATACACACACACACACACACACACACACACACACACACACACACACACACACACACACACACACACACACACACACATGCTAACATCCCCATCACCCACCTCTTTGTGTTAAGGAAGTATTTAAACTGTCAAATCTCATAGTATTCATTACCTATTCCAAGATATTCAAGCTGAAGGAACATTTTGTACAGTCCATAAAACACTACTTTGGGAAGAGAAGGTAATCTTATCTATTAAGTCATGTGTTGTGACTGGCTTCTAGTGATTGCAGTTACTGTGCGAGAAGAACTGTGGTACTTACTGAAGGTTCTGCTTTTTCCCACTAATTCACTGGTTACACAGCAGGTTCATTTGTTCTTAGTAGGCTTGTAGTCAAAGAGATGATTGAAGAGCCAAGCTCAATTTCCCAAGTGCCTCAAAACACCGAGTATGTCACTTTTATTGATTGTGGATTAAACTGTTTGGATTGCACCGAGGACTGGACTGTTTACTTTATGGTTTTTGAGTTTTTGTACTACAGATTTTGTTGTTCCAAGGTCACACAGGAGGCAAACGAAGGCTGTGGAATCAATTCCTGTACCACAGAAACAGCTTGTTAACAGCTCCTAACTTTAATTGTCTGAGCTAACCGCCAGACTCAAATACCCACTTTAAGTGAATTTAATCAGAAACCCTATAACCTATTTTATTTCTAATTTTCTTGATTTGGTAACCCAATAAGCCTACGCCTACTGGACACTAGTGTCCCTTTTCAAGAGTGACCTAGGAGCACTAAGTGGTTAAGTGACTCAGAGTCAAACAGTAGACAAATGAATTTGGATGGAGTTAAAGACTAGAGAGAACAGATAATTAACAGTCATACCTCTCAACCTCTATGTACAAGAAATCTGGACAAAACTAAAATAACTGGTGGGGAAGGCCCAAAAACAGGGGCAAATTTTAACTATTGTTCTTATTAGAAAATTCTTAGAATAATAAGTTTTACATTAGCATGTACTTTCTGAAACATATGTAACCTGAAACTCAAATGTATATTATTTATTTAGTGATCTCAGTCCTCAATGATTTGCTAGAAAACCACAAATTTTATGAGGAGCCGACAAAATATGAGGCAAAAATCTGGACATTCTGTAAAAATCTGGAGAGTTGAGAGGTATCCAGCACAAGGCAACCTAGGCAATTATCTATGGCCCAGTGCCAGCTGGGAGGTGGGGGGGGCTGTCCATAAAACATTAAACAAAAATTGAAACCTTAATTAGCACTCTGCTCCTTCTCTGCTCTCTGTGTGGGGTCTCTAATCCTCTAGTCACTTTCATTGTCTCATATCTAAGCCAAAGAGAGAGACTTCAGAGAAGCATGGTCTTCGTTAATTTCTTAATGCACTTGCATTGTCTAGCTCTGTCTACTACTGAGTGGGGATTTTAGAGTGATAGATGTACCTCTGAAAAATAAATGAATCTGGAAGTTTACCTCTGATAAGAACAAGACATTATTGCCACTATTTACAGATGCACCATGTGACTTGTATGTGTAACTGTTGATTGGCGGAAGTTACTTACCCAAGTTTTTACTTTACCTTATTCCTGGCAAATTGAAGGAAATTACCTCTGGAGGTTTTTAGTTTGCCTGTGAAAATATTACAGTCAGCCAATAATGCCATTCATTAGACTTTTATGTCTCTCACTTTTTTTTCTGTGAAATCAAGTCCCAGGAGTATTGTCCAACTAAGTGCCTTGCTCAGAGCTGCACTGTAGGCAAATGATGGTAGAAAGGTTCAAACCTTGTACTCCTGACTACAGGAAGTAGCTCATTAAGTGTTTAAGGCCTTAATCCACTGCACTCTGTCATTAACTTTATTTTCTGATAAATCAATGATGCATGACTACCCAAGCAGTGGTTCAAACCTTAGCTCTAGATGATTGTCACTGTTGAAGTGGCACCCCGACCCCATGTGCAAAACGTAAAAAAGGGTTGTGGATGGATGGATGGCTGGATGCATTAAATTAGAGCTTCATAGTTCTTATTTTCAGAAAATGCATGTGCATGCAGCACCTGTTATTCTGTTAACCTTTTGAGTGAATTAGAGTTCTGTGGCACATATGGCTCGAATCTGTTAATAAATTGCATCCTGTAGCCAAAAGTACAGGGCTTGAATCTTTCCACTTCCTAGTAGAGTGACTTTGAGCAAGTCATGCAGACAGTGCTCTTGGATCATCCCTGAAAAGGGACACTTTGTACATTGGGTTAACAATGAGATAAAAGAATATAATATTTGAAAGTTGTCAACCTGTTATTTTTGTCTTTATCCAGAATTATTGAGTAAAGAAGCTAGAGGTGGTTGGTCCCTTCCTTGCACATGCTGTACATTTAGTTTCATAGGTAATTACTAGACTTCAGTCCAGGGGACCACTGAGGAGCATATGCCAAATTCCCAGTTAGCTTCAAGCACTGCATAGTTAAGTGACTTGCTCAAGATGACACAGTAAGCAAATTAAGGTTTAGATAATCAGAGACAACTTCCAGACAGAGCAAAATGTTTTCTGGCAAAATATTCTGAATTACAGTTAGTAAGTGATAGCAGGCATGTGAGTTTCAAACTTTATATCCTTCAGAAATGCTTACTAATGCAAAGCCTGTTATTCTGTCATCTTTCTAAGTATAAAGAGCAATATTTTAAAATTCAAAATGGTAAGAAAGGAAACAAAAATAAAATATCAGTTAAACATGGGATGCACTGTTGTTACAAATGCACTGCTTGTAGGTTTATCTTGGTAAGTCCATATATATCTGTGACTACTGTTCCCTATACCATTGAGGTACCAGGTTTTGTTAATTGTGATACCTCTAAAGTTGTTTATATTTCATTTTGCTCGGGTTGTCCAGCATTTTATGTTGGAATGACCACCAGGAAATTAAGTACACGTATTAAGGAGCATAATTATGCCATTAAACGTAAAGATTTTACCAATGCTTTATACAAACATTCCTGTATTTGTGGTGAATACAAAAAATTTTTATTTACTATTTTAGAGACATGTTCTATTGATCCTAGGGGAGGTGACCTTAAGAATTACTTAGAACAAAGGGAGGCCTTGTGGCAGATAAAATTGAAATCTGACATCCCCCCTGGGTTAAATGAATTTATTAATGTTAAATTTTTTTAAGGGATCGTAAACTACAAGTTACTGATAAACGCAAAGTAGTTTCTTTTCTTTTTTAACAATACTGTTTTTTTAAATGTTGAATCATTGCTTTTGGTTTTATTGGTTTATTTGCATTAATTAACTAATTGATAAGTGTATTTAAATGTGTTTGTTTTTTGTGTTTGGTTATTCTGAGGAAGTTTTTTACGAAAGCGGTCAAATAAAGATAGTTTGTACGCTATTTTTGAGTATTCTATTCTTCTACCTCATTATTTGGCATTGGTTTATTTTATTTTAAAATTCATCTTGATTCTTTGGGTCCACATTTCTGATTCTTACGTTATGAAGGTCAAAGGGCAGAGGGAGTTGCAATGGATTCTACTATATGTTTCTGACAACAGCAAGCTGAGATACCTCATGCAGATATCTGAGGTTCACAGTCGTACAAATGGCTATAACTGATGTTCTTTTGTGTATGTGTGTGTGTGTGTGTGTGTGTGTGTGTGTGTGTGTGTGTGTGTGTGTGTGTGTGTGTGTAAATACTCAGCTCCTGTATCCCACAGTTGTTGTTATGATGTAAAGGAAGGAATTAATTTATTAATTTTAGTAAACAGAAGCATCGTTATATGAGACATGTTCTTTGGGTATGATCCTTGTTTTCCTTGTTGTGCTGACTGTTGACAAGTGTATGTATTATTATATGCTAAAAATTTAACATTTTTAAGTTTTTTTTTGCCAGCACATGGGTGCAAAATGCACTGCGCTGGGCTACAATAGTCTATCTAGTACTGAGCTCAGATGAGCAAGGGGATGTGCTGTTAATAAGTTGTTTCTGTAGTGTATGGTTTGATTCCCTCAGCCTTCATTTCTCTATTGTATAGCTCTGATCAAGTCACTTCACCAGATAGTGTTCCTGGGCTGCCCATAAAAAGGGGCACTTGTATCAAATGGGCAGTTCCATACTGTTAACAAATGCTTTATGCATTTGTGTTTTGAATTCCTGCACCCCTCACATAGCTGCTAATTGGTATTTCTGTATAAGCTATATGACTATTAATTCCAGCACATCTCTTGCAGTCTAATGGGTTGCCAGATGCAGTTTCAAAAAACATAAGTTTCCAGGGGAAGCAAAGTTTATTGTTGCTCCTGCTCATAGCCAGCCTTAGGCATAGGCCAACTAGGAGTCTGTCTAGGGCATCGCTCTAGCAGGGGTGCTTTTCCAGTATTTATTTGGTGTAGGTAGACCAGGATGGGGGCACTGGGTGGTGTGGTGGGGGGCCATTGTGAAGCCCTTTTGCCTAGGGCAACAGCTGACTTAAGGCCGCTCCTGTTCCTGCTAAGCCTGTTTTCAAAGTGAGAGGTTTTGTTTTATTTAGCAAATGGCTGTCAGGAGTTTTGCTGTAAAATATGAAATAAAAGTTTTAAGTTTAACGTAAACCTATGGTCAATGTAAAATAAAAAAAAAAATAGTATACCCATTGACAGAGACAGCCAAGTAATGTTATATTAGTATCGCTATGGGGGAGGGGCATTCCATCATCCTGATCTGATTCCTGTTAACAGCTCAGGGTCTTAATCCTTTGCCCTAAATGCCAGGTGGTTCATCATCTCTCCACTCCTCTCCTGCTAGTGTCAACTTACATTCTTTTCAACTTTTTTCTCAAAAATTCTGGACAAAGTCAACAATAATGACAGGAACAAAAATTCAAACTCAGGGGCATTTTTAAATATTATTGCAACTCCCTTAAAAGTTAATAAAACAATGGATTTTGCATCAGCATACATTTTGAACAGTGAGCACTACAAACCTCTAATGACTGGTGTTACTGATTTATTGTAATCCTCAGGGATTTGCCACAAAATCAAAAATTTTATGAGAAACAAATGAAAAATATCAGGATAGCTGGCTTTCAAAGTGTAATCAAAGTAAAAAATAACTAACTAAATAAATAAACAAATAAAAATAGAAGAAGAAATCCATATCTTTAGACACCTAGTGACAGAATTTAAAGAAAGGAAACAAAGACCAGACCACATTTTCTGACTGTACCTTGGCTGCTCCAGGATAAGTTACACATGTTTGGCTGATGGCTTCTGGTATCAGTTTCTCATTGTGCAAGGCTATCCAATGGGAGAGCAGAAACCTGGCCAGCAGGAGTCAAGCTGAAAAAGTACAACATATCTTCAACCAGAAATCAAGAACAACCAAAAAAGTACTAAACTATGAACCAGTGAAAAGCATACAACAAACACTATAATGCTGGAAAACCAAACAATACATGAAATGATTTATTGAACGTTTGTTTACCAGGAAAGCCCAACTGGGAAAGAGCTCATTTTCAGAGGAGGATCAGGGAGAAACACTACAGATACATATCTTTGGAATGTGGGAAGAAACCAGAGCACATAGAAGGCACCCCAGCCAAGATTCAAACTGGAAAACTTCTTGGTGGGAGGCAACAACACTATCCACTGCACCACTGCTCCACACTTTTATTTTTTATTTACATAAGAACTTCATCAGAACAGTAAAATATACATCAAAAACATTTAAATAGTTTAAAAACAGCTGATAGATCCTGTGTCTTTCAATGACATTGTGCTTAAACAATAAAAAATGTGTACATAAAAATGTGTTATGCATGTAATTAATAATCCTAAAATATTGTGAATTAAATAATATTTGTGTAATCATGTGCATAATCAAATCCTTCTAGACTTAAGCAAACCTTTAATGCTAATATTCTGTAGAAAGGCACCAGAAACCAGCTGGTCCACTCAACAGAAGTTTAATCCAAAGTGCACACGAACACAGTGATTTAAAAGCACAAAGCACATCAAGCACATAAACGTGGTAAAAACAGTTCCCCTTATGTTTTCGTCTTACAAACTTCATCAGATAGGCATGTACTGTCCCAAAGGCCACGTTAAATACATTTTCAAATGGAAATAAACCAATAAGAAGCATTTATCAATTAAGCAATTAACAATGAAGGTTCAATTTAAATGAATTAAAATACAGAATGTATGAGATAATGAAATAAAACCTGTAACATGAAATCAGTCTTAAAACTTTTGTAATATAAAATGCAGCAAGTAGGGTGTATTGTGTGAATTGTCCACATAAAATACTAATGTTATAAAACAATAAATATTTTATAAATTTTTTTTATGTTGTTGTTCTTCTTTCGGCTTTTCCCAGTTAGGGGTCGCCACAGCAGAACTCCTGTCCTCTAATGATTGGCAGTAGATATTTACGGTGCCGAGGTGCCAGCTCGAAGCCCAACCTTCAACTAAGGCATGCCCATTTACGCATGTCTTTCGAATGCCACTTGACCACAGGGAGAACATGCAGACTCCACACAGAAGGCACTCCAGCCGAGAATCGATTGGGAGAACCTCTTGCTGTGAGGTGACAATGCTACCGCTGCACCACCACGGCACATAAAACCATGTAAAAATGGTAAAATAAGGTAGCATGAAATAGCACCATGTAGTGGAAGAAGCAAGAATGATTACATAAATAAACTGACTATATAAAATATATAAATATTTATATAAATGTTGTTCTATAATTAATTTAATGTAATAATAGTCATTATACTGTTGTGGTTTATAATTTAGCAGACCTGAGTTTCAGAACTGGCTTTAAAGATACCATGTCATTTAACCCTGGTTGGTTACTGGCATCCAGCACCAATTGCAAGTATAACTCCCTGTATTTGTATTCAAGCCAGATCTCCCAAGGTCCTCCCCTGGGGTCAGTGGGTACAACGTCTATCACAAAGAATTTAAACTCAGCCTTTGCACATACTTGTGAGTGTTTGAACAGGGCACTGTTATCGTTTTTCTTTCTTATATCGTACCCATGCTCATATATTCTTTGTTTTAACTTTCTCTCTGTCTTACCCACATAAAAAGAATCACATAACCCACACAGGGCAATATAAACCACACCTGTGTAACTGCAATTTGCAAACCCTTTAGTCACAATATGTTTGTTTCTACATTTTAAAAACAGGACCTCTCCATTCCAGATCTTACAACACTGAGGGCAGTTTCCACACTTGTGTGTTCCTTTCTTGCTACTCGAACAAGTGCCATAGTTTTGGTTGTGTGACCCTCCTTCTAGTATATTTTTGATGTTATGGCCTTTTTTATATACATATTTAAGTGGTTTCTGAAATATGCAGTTTAAATCTGATAACCTGACAAACCTGTTTCATTCATTATTTATTACCCTTTTCACTAAATTAGTTTCACCACTATAAGTAATGACTGGGGCAGACAGAAATTTACCCCAGTCATCATCACCATCATCATTAAATGTGGCCATATCCAAAGAAGGCAGAGTTTTACCCAAGATGGGAGCAAGTCTGTGAGTCCTGGCATCTATGACGTCTGTGTAAACTTCAGATAACAAATCACCAGGATAACCTCTAGCCTTAAGCATTTCCATAATGTATTTACACTTGTTCTGAAAATCCTGATCATCAGTGGTCATTCTACTAGCCCTCACCAATTGACCTTTTATTACCCCTCTTTTTCGATGTGGGGGGTGGGCGCTAGTGTAATGAAAATAGGAATTAGAAAATGTCTGTTTCTTATGTATCCTAGATTTAAAACCATTGCCAAACCTCTGTATATTGACATCCAAGTAAACCAACTCAGTGTTACTTATTTGATATGTAAAATGTTAAAAATGAGTAGTGTTGGTAATGTATTCCAAAAATTCAAGAAATTTGTTTTCTGAGTTGTTCCAAAACAGACATATATCATCAAGAAAGTGTTCATAAAGGTTCCAGTGACTTTTAAAGTCTGAAGTAAAAATGTATTTATTCTCTCAATATAAAAGAATAATGCTTGCATAAATGGGGGCACATTGTGCCCCCATTGCTACTCCCTTCAATTGTTTAAAATACTCACCCTGAAAGAATATAAAGTTATTCTTCAGGACCAAATTCATCAAAATTATACAAGTACGAAATACATTGAAAGGAATAGTGTGACTCTCAGCTAAAAATTCTTCAAACCATAAGAGACCTACATCATGTGGAATACATGTAAATAAGTCTACAACATCCAATGTGATAAAACTCTGTATACTGTTTAAGTTGGTATTGTCTATAAGTCTTAAAAAGTCCCAGGAGTCTTTTAAAATGTTGACATTGTTTAAAACCATTGTTTTTAAGGTTTAGATCTATATATTTAGTTAAAGGTGCCATCATTGATCCATCAGCTGAGACAATAGGCCTAAGTAGTGGGTCCAAGGTGTTTTTGTGTACCTTGGGTATGCCAAAAATAGAGGCAACTCTGGGTTTATTAACCTTTAAAAAATGATATGTCTACATGTCTATGATCCCCTTGAGCAGTAAATCATTTAAGCACATTTGTATTTTCTTGTACATAATGTTGACTTCATTCAAAGACACTCTAGCATAAATTTCTTCATCATTGAGTATGTCCAGCATTTTACCTTCATAACCAATGTGATCCATTAAAACAACCCCCCCCCCACCTTTGTCCGGTTTCATAATTCTAAGATTTTTGTTTTCCTTAGATTGATCAATACTTCTTATTGGTTAATTTCCATTTGAAAATGTATTTAACATGGCCTTTGGGACAGTACATGTTTATCTGATGAAGTTTGTAAGACAAAAACGTAAGGGGAGCTGTTTTTACAATGTTTATGTGCTTGATGTGCTTTGTGCTTTTAAGTCACGGTGTTCATGTGCACTTTGGATTAAACTTCTATTGAGTGGACCAGCTGGTTTCCGGAGCCTTTCTACAGGTTATTAGTAATGTTTGGGCATTTCAACCACTTTTATAGGTTTAATGCTAATATTTTCATTTAATTTGGATGACTTGTCAGACTACTAAATCTTAAGATATATACCTTTGTTATGAATGCAAATTATGTAGAATAATTAGCACTGGGTATAATGCTGTGGTTAAAAGTACCAGAAAATACATTTTTGCTAAAAGTATACAAACTTGCAATGCAACTAATGTTATCTATCTTGCCTGTTGTTACACTTATGAGAGTTTCTATGTGGGTAAATCCAATAGAAAACTTTTCACAGCAAATGAACAAAAACAGATTAACAATTAAAAATAAAGATATGAGTAATGGTTTAGCTAAGCACTCATAGAGTTGTTCTAACTTTAAGAAATTTGGAATTTTTGTTATTGATTATGTATTAGATTTAATTTTGGGTGGCTTTAATAAAAGAAAGAGGGTTGTTGCAAGTTCATATAAAAGCCTTATGATTGAGAACTGAGTGGCTGGTTATGGGTCCCACTACCCAAATCACCCTTTTATCTGCCACTGGGTTCATGCATGAGTGGTAACAGTAACCAAGGCATTAATAGAGCCAAAAAAGAAGTTTCTTGCAAATCCAGATGGGCATGCTATGTAGGAAATAAGGGAGCTGAGTTTTTAAATTTGAGCTTATCTGACCAGAGATGTGAAAAGCATGTTGGATAATTACAAATACAGTAACTAGGCAGAGCTTATATCATCCCTAATAAATTTTAACTCATACACACCAAATATCAAAACATAAAAGAGCATCCCTGATGGACTAGAACCAAAAAATGTCAGCAGTCTTCTCATCCTGCAATAAAAGGTATGTTTTCATATTAAAAATAAGATTCAGGTTAAATGTTTGAAATATTTAGAACACTACAAGATGTCAATTAATCATGGTTAAAAAATATGTTTCAGCTAATAAAAAGCAACAAGGAGCTACTCATGCATTGTTTCTACTTATAACTGCAATGAAGTAAAGCTCAAGAGAAGGCTGTTGAGTGTTGTCTGCCTGATATGCATTTGCCAGCCACAGATGCCTTCCAGATCAACATTTGTGCAAGATAACATTAATAAAGGGTTGGAAAATATGCTCTGTCTCAGTTATTGTGTGATTGTGGAATATTTAAGCAACAGGGGATCTTGGGGTGAAAACGTTTTCTTGTACTGCAGGCTCTAAGATTATTTTTGGAGCATGACAATGAACACCTTTATTGAATTATCACATGCCACAGGTAAACTTACATTAATATAAAAGTAATCAAAGGATATTGATAAGTTAACATTATAGGAAATAAAACAATATACATAATATATAATCTATGCAACATGAATTATTCAGTTCCTGCCTTCTGTTTAACCTTATTCTACCGCCAAAACATTTTTCTGCATGCATTGTTCCCATAGTTTCCATTTTTTCTATGTAATTTACTCTTATCAGTTTTCTAAAGATCCCACTCCCTGTTCTTTTATATTTGTTAAAACATTCACTACTTCAAGTTTAGGTGGTTTAATTATTTTCCATTTTCTGGCAATTGCTCTTTTGGCAGCCACCAGCATTAAACTTAACAAGGCCTTAGTTTGTCTAGGCAATTCAGATCTTGTGCCCCAGTTCAAAACTGATGCACCATTGTTGACCTTTTTTTCAACCATTTTCACATTGATATAATGAAAATATGATTATTTCCATTATACCTATATATGGGTTCACTTTATAATTTCGAAAGACTGAAATACCAAATTTCAGTATTTCGAAATCATAAAGTCAAAAACTGAAAATCGCAAAAGTGCATAATCGCAAATTTGAATATCATAAATTCACGGTTATGGCTTACGGTTCATGGCATGTGGTGTTGGGAGTGTATCGTGTATGGATGTAAGTGCAATTGAAGGTAAGTGAGTGTTTTGTAAGGATTTTGTGTGGGAGTTTGAGTGTGTCTGAATGTGTGGCTTTATGTATATGTGTGATGTTTGTGTGTGCGCGAGGGACTATGAAATGTGTGGGTGTGTGTTTCCTTTTTGTGTCTGTTTGTGCTATCTCGGAGTTAGTATATATAAGTGGGGGGGTGGGGGAGCAGCCCCCCACATGGTGGGTGCCGTGGGGCTTGCCCCCCTTCTTACATGTGGTGTAGGTTTGTTTGTTTGTGTTTTTGTGTGTGTTTTGTTTGTTGCAGTGTAGGTTGGATGATGTATGTGTTGTGTGGTTTGTATGTGTTCGTGATTGTGTGTTTCGCGATTGTGTGCTGTTGGGATTATGGATGTTTGACTTTATGATTTTGAAATACTGAAATTTGGTATTTCAGTATTTTGAAATTATAAAGTGAATCCATATATATATATATATATATATATATATATATATATATATATATATATATATATATATATATATATATATATATATATATATATATATATATGTTTGTGTGTGTATATTATATATATATATATATATATATATATATATATATATATATATATATATATATATGGGTCTACTTCAAAGAATCAAAATACCACATCAGCAATCATCAAGATGACAATGGTGAAACTTTAAAACATCAAACACCTGGAACACCGAAGGCTATTCGCGAGAAAAGAACCACTTGGCCACCAGAACAGAAAAACAAACAAGAAAGCAAGTAAAACCCTCCAAAATGGGGGGGATTCACCCCACTCCACACTGATGTTGGGGGCTGCACCCCATCCCCCATAACTAAATATACCAACTCTAAGATCGCACTACAGTGAGGAAAGGGAAAAGTTCACCATGATGGCCAACTGGTTATTTTCCGGGGTTTAGTTTTTTTCTGTTCCAGGAGTTCGATGATGGGAAGATTCTGGGATGTTGTCTGGATGAATCCATCTTCAATATTCTGGTACTTTGATCTTTTGACATAGCGAGAGAGAGAGAGAGAGAGAGAGATCTCAACTAGGCATCAATTCATATCTTAACAGATGGGTAGCAAACTGGCTCACTGATAGAACCCACCTAGTCAAAATTGGGAAAGCCACCTCAAGTAGTCAGCCCATAACAAGTAGTGTACCTCAGGGATCGGTCTTTGGACCTCTGCTGTTTGAGATATACTCCTCATAGGTGTAGGCTAAATCTAGTAGGCTATGGATAACCAAGTTTGCAGATGACTGCAAGCTGGGTGCTGTCATCAATTTACCTAGTGATGTGGACATCCTCCAAGAGGGTCTCACCCAAATAAATGACTGGTGCCAGAAATATGGCCTTAAACTGAATGCCAAAAAATGCATCATCATCCCTTTTTGGGAGAATAACATCCCCACAAATTATCACATTGATAATAAGGCACTAAGCACACAATCAATTATGAGGGACGTGGGAACCCAGGTTGACAGCAAACTGACTTTTGACCACCATATTGCCTCCATTGTATAGTAACTTTCTACATGGCCCACCTCATTAGTAGGGGTATCTCATCAAGGGACAAGGTGGTTATAACATCCCTGTATTCTTCCCTTATAAAACCAATTATTGAATATGATGCCTCTTTCTGCATGTACCTGACAAAGCACATGCAGCAGCTGGAGAGACCACAGTGATTCCTCACCTAGAGAATCCAGGACCTCAAACATCTACTCTACACAGATAGGATAAAAGCCCTGTCCCTCTACTCAGTCTCCTACAGACTCCTCAGAGGTGACCTCCATCTGGCATACAAAGCAATCTCAGACCCCACCAAGTGGGACTGCTGCATATCCACAAGTCAAGCTCCACTTGAGTAACCTGCATGTGCGACCTCAACCTGGTCTGTGGTATCAATAGAACTTGTTGGAAAGACAGATTTGTGTCCCAGAGACTCCCCCATTTTGTGGAATAGACTCCCACTCCACGTAAAGCAGATTACCTCATTAACCCTTTTTAAGCACAACCTGGATAAGTGGATGAGGAATAGAGCATACATTCCTGGGATTCCACCTATGTCCCTGTTGGACAGTGGCATAGGGTGCTCACTTGTTGGAACATGGGACATATTTTTGAACATATCATCTCATCGCAATTCAGGCCATTGAACTGTTCTAACTGAGATAGCATTATGGCAGGGATCAGGAAATTTATCCTTCTCCCCACTGTATTGTAATCTCAGAGTTGGTATACATAATTAGTGGGAGTTACGGGTTGTGCAACACCCACATAGGGGAGTTTACTGGCCTGCATTGTCTATGAAATGACATTCAACAATGGGGCCATTCGCTGATATGACATATACCCATATCTATATCTATAGCTATGTATATAGATATACATATATATATATATATATATATATATATATATATATATATATATATATATATATGTGTGTGTGTGTGTGTATATATATATATATATATGTATATATATATATATACACACACACACACACATATATATATATGTATATGGTTCTACCTGACATAGCCGAAACCACACAACACCGACAACCACATCACCGACACCACATATTGACAGTCCATAAACGAAACCACACATAACCGACGAAATAACCGACGGTACACAAACACGAAACCCCATACACTGCACACACCACAATAACAATTATTAAAAACAAAACACATCCCCATTCCACAAACCACACACAACACAAGCACACCAAAATCCTTACAAGCCCACACTAAACCTTACCCTAACCCTAAGGTCCGTCACTATCGCCTAACTCACTTAACCCACCCCTATCGCTCCTAACCCTAACTCACTTAACCCACCCCTATCGCTCCCCTAACCCTAACTCACTTAACCCACCCCTATCCCCACAGACCGTCAATCTCCACTTACCTGCCTGCGCAGATCACTACGCATACTCACACAGCCTTTCCCCATGTCGGCATCCTCGGCGTTGGTGTTGTCATCCGTCGTGTCGGTCTTCTGCATTGTCGATGTTCTGCAACCCGCGATTCGCGTCGGTCTTCTTCGTTTTCGATCTTCTGGAGCTCCGAATTCCGCTGTCGGTCTTCTGCGCTGTCGACGAAGTCAGGTAGAACCATGTATATATATATATATAGTGATTGGAGCGGACTTTAATGGGCATGTTGGTGAAGTGAACAGAGGGGATGAGGAAGTGATGGGTAGGTATGGTGTTAAGGAGAGGAATGCAGAAGGTCAGATGATTGTGGATTTTGCGAAAAGGATGGACATGGCTGTGGTGAATACGTATTTTAAGAAGAGGGTGGAGCATAGGGTGACGTACAAGAGTGGAGGAAGATGCTCACAAGTTGATTATATACTATGTAGGAGGGCCAGTCTTAAGGAGATTGGAGACTGTAAAGTGGTGGCAGGTGAAAGTGTAGTTAAGCAGCATAGATTAGTGGTATGTAGAATGACGTTGGTGATCAAGAAGAGGAGGAGGAATGTGAAAGCTGTGCCAAGGATTAAATGGTGGAAGTTAAAAAGGGTGATTGTGAAGTGGAGTTTAGGGAAGAGTTAAGACAGGCACTGGGAGGCAGTGGAGAGTTACCGAATAGCTGGGTAACTACAGCAGAACTAGTAAGGGTGACTGCTAGAAAGGTGCTTGGTGTGACATCTGGACAGAGGAAGGAGGACAAGGAGACCTGGTGGTGGAATGAGGAAGTACAGGAGAGTATACAGAGGAAGAGGCTGGCGAAGAAGAAGTGGGATTGTCAAAGAGATGAAGAAAGTAGACATGAGTATAAGGAGATGAGGCATGGCAAAGAGAGAGGTGGCAAAAGCTAAGGATAGGGCATATGGAGAGTTGTACGAGAGATTGGACACTAAAGAGGGAGAAAAGGACCTGTACCGATTAGCTAGACAGAGGGACAGAGCTGGGAAAGATGTGCAGCATGTAAGGGTGATAAAGGATAGTGAGGGAAAGGTACTCACAAGAGAGGAGAGTGTGTTGAGTAGATGGAAAGAGTATTTTGAGAGGCTGATGAATGAAGAGAATGAGAGAGAGAGAAGGTTGGATGATGTGGGGATAGTGAATCAGGAAGTGAAACAGATTAGCAAGGAGGAAGTAAGGGAAGCTATGAAGAGGATGAAGAATGGAAAGGCTGTTGGCCCAGATGACATACCAATGGAAGCATGGAGGTGCTTAGGAGAAATGGCAGTGGAATTTCTAACTAGATTGTTTAATGAAATTTTGGAAAGTCAGAGGATGCCTGAGGAGTGGAGAAAAAGTGTTTTGGTACCTATCTTTAAGAATAAGGGTGATGTGCAGAGCTGCAGTAACTACAGAGGGATAAAACTGATTAGTCACAGCTTGAAGTTATGGGAAAGAGTAGTGGAAGCAAGGTTAAGAAGGGAGGTGATGATTAGTGATCAGCAGTATGGTTTCATGCCAGGAAAGAGCACTACAGATGCAATGTTTGCTCTGAGAGTGTTGATGGAGAAATACAGAGAAGGTCAGAAGGAGTTGCATTGCGTCTTTGTAGACTTGGAGAAAGCATATGACAGGGTGCCTAGAGAAGAGTTGTGGTATTGTATGAGGAAGTCGGGAGTGGCAGAGAAGTACGTAAGAGTGGTACAGGATATGTACGAGGGTAGTGTGACAGTGGTGAGGACTGCAGTGGGAGTGACAGATCCGTTTAAGGTGGAGGTGGGATTACATCAAGTATCAGCTCTGAGTCCTTTCTTATTTGCAGTGGTGATGGACAGGTTGACAGATGAGATCAGACAGGAGGCGCCGTGGACTATGATGTTTGCAGATGACATTGTGATCTGTAGTGAGAGTAGGAATCAGGTTGAGGAGACTCTGGAGAGGTGGAGATATGCTCTAGAGAGCAGAGGAATGAGGTCAGCAGGGCTAAGACAGAATATATGTGTGTAAATGAGAGGGAGGGTAGAGGAATGGTGAGGATGCAGGGAGTAGAGTTGGTAAAGGTGGACGAGTTTAAGTACTTGGGATCAACAGTTCAGAGTAATGGTGAATGTGGAAGAGAGGTGAAGAAGAGAGTACAGGCAGGGTGGAATGGGTGGAGAAGAGTGTCAGGAGTGATTTGTGACAGGGGGGTATCCGTAAGAGTGAAAGGGAAGGTCTACAAGAGTGTAGTGAGACCAGCTATGTTATATGGGTTGGAGACAGTGGCATTGACAAAAGGCAGGAGTCAGAGCTGGATGTGGCAGAGTTAAAGATGTTAAGATTTGCAATCGGTGTGACTAGGATGGATAGGATTAGGAATCGGTATATTAGAGGGTCAGCTCATGTTGGACAGTTTGGAGACAAAGCAAGAGACGAGATTGCGTTGGTTTGGACATGTGCTGAGGAGGGATGATGGGTATATTGGGAAAAAGATGCTAAGGATGGAGCTGCCAGGTAAGAGGAATAGAGGAAGGCCTAAGATAAGGTTTATGGACGTGGTGAGAGAGGACATGCAGGCGGTTGGTGTGACAGAGCAAGATGCAGAGGATAGGAAGAAATGGAAAGAGATGATCCGCTGTGGCGACCCCTAACGGGAAAAGCCGAAAGAGAATGATGATATATACATATATATATATATATATATATATATATATATATATATATATATATATATATCTATATATAAATATAAAATGAAGAGGACTGTTAGCAAGGAAGATGCACAAAGAGACAGAGATGACTGTAAGAAGTTTGCATATTCTATGCTGATCTTGAAAGCTAATGACACATAGGTCACAGTATATCTTGTAAAATTAGAGGGGGTTTAGACTAGTTTATATTTTTTGGGGGTATAGTTCTGCTGTGCAGTTTTAGATGTTAAATTTTTTTAGAACTTGTATTTGGTTAGTTTTAAGTATGAACTTAGTTTGTTCATTGAAATGGTACTACTAACTGTTTAGTGTCTTCCTATCAAAGTACAACTGTTAGCATTCAAATATTGGGTGTTTTGTTTTAAGGGAAACAGTAATCTGTGTTCTTGGTTTTGCTAGGGTAGTCTTTCTTTTGGCAGCATTACTATAAATTGGAGAGAAGGAGTTGTTGTTTCAGACTTATCATTTACACACCCTTTTCCAGAAAATATGGTGCATGTGTAGTGTGGAGTCATTTTGAACACTTGACACTTATTTTTGGCACCACTGAACTGAAAGGCTGAAATCTTCACAAGGATTATAACTCAGATCTGCATCTGTACAGTGTAAATCTCATTTTAGTGTGCATTTATTCTATGGCTATAACACAATTGTCTCTTGCATTTTAATTGGTATGCAGTATTGAAGATAGATCAGTTTCCTGCTGGTCACATTTTTAATGACAGTGAGTGGAATTTATATGCCCATTTTCCATAATATCTCTGTTGGTGTTTTGTGTATATTATTTATAGGATTTGTATAGCGTTCAAACCAGTTTTGTCACCAGAAGTCTATATTTTTGTAGCCACAAGGCAAATATACAGCAATATATCATAGACAGGAGTTTTAATTTCTCGTCATAGTACTTAAAGTTCAGTTTTTCCTGTTTCCTAAGTATGGAAAAATGTTGGAGTCACAGTTGACTAAACATTGCAAAGCCAAGGACATTTTGTATGTTGGTATGTTAAAGAATGGCATGATAACCACCTTTGGGACAGTAAAGCCTCAGTCCTTTGTAACTCAAGATAACGTAATTGTGGTGAGTGTAAAACATGCAATTAGTTCAATTCATCTCCAGATTTCAAAATACAGTTTGAAATAAGAATAAAAATTGAGTTTGAACTGGAAACAAAATGCATTGATGCAGCAGAAGCAAATATAACAGAACAGCAGGGAGCAAAGTATGAGAAAAATTCAAAATGCAGTGTCAACATGAAAAAGAGGAATGCTGGCCTTTCGTCAAAGATTTATGAGTAATTAGGATAAAAGTTAAGTCCTGGATTTCAGGGTCACTATTAAGCTCTTTCCTCATTATAAGGAGGGGTAAGTATGATAACTTTATGTGGGCATTTGAAAAGGTATGTAATCAGTACAAACTGAAGGATTTTTAACTCTGATCATGGGTAAGGCACTGCATGCATTCCATAAAATTACTAATATAGCCTGTTGTAATTATGACAAGGTTAAACGCCATTTATTTGGATAGTTTAAATTTGTTCTTGAATCTTTTAGAAAACACAAAGCAAATGTAGAGTAGAGGACAGTATTAATAATTGTCAGTACAAAACTAAGCACTTTGATATGTAGGTGATCGGCTGTCAGGTTACCACTTATGAAATATAATGGAAGACCTTAAAGAGGCCATGCACTCAGTATTTCATCTGAGGACATCAGAATCAGGTTAGCAGATCTGCAGTGTAATATTGCCAAGGAAATGGAATGAGGGAGATTATGGCATCTATATAGCCAACAAGATACAAATTCTCAAAAAAGTATACCCAGCACTATAAGTAGGGTATAAGGGAAACAAAGAACCAGTGGGGGCAAACTTTGTCTTCATAGCAGGGAAGCAGGCTGCATAATAAATTAAAGAGGAAATTACTGACTTCAGTACATGTTAAGCTACAAAATGCTTTCAGGGCCACCAAACTGGGAGGAGGGGAGGGAGGTAAATGACCTGAATGTCCAGAGTGACAAGGTGGGGAAGAAAAAGCACATGATGGAGCTAATAGAGGAAGCAATACAATGTGAATAGTTGCTCTCAATCTGCCATCATTCCAGATTATTACAAGAGCCGATACCCTGTCAACCATTCCTAAGCAGGATACTGCAAAAGATATAACTGTACAGTCAACCCTTATTACAGCGGAGCATTACTTGATAGGGAAGACAACCCCATTTAGAGAAATGGGATGGATACCTTATCAAGTACCCTGACTTACACTACTCTGTCCACACAACCTCTGCTCTCCTACACCTTACGCTGACATGAATTTCACTACTAATTTATAAACTCACCTAACCATTTATTTTCTCTTTACAACTCCTTTACTTCCATACCTCCAACTTTCCTACCATGCTTCACTTCTACATAACAACAGCAGTAATTGTTCTCAGCTTTTTAACATCTTATCATACTAAACTATCATACCTAAAATCTTCTCCCACACTTACCCACTCACTTAACAGTAATGACACTACCCACTCATATTCAGTCGCTTCCTCTTTATATAACTTCTACAATACACATCTCCTAAAAATTAAAATACTATCATCTTCACCACCTCCTCAAAAACTTAAGCTAAAATTCTACACCTTCTATCTATTCAACACTCTCCAAAACTGAGCCTACTAACAAAATCACTTCTGCTCGATGGAGGCATTCACCCCAACCCTGGTCCCTCCACCTCTCCACCCAGCTCAAACCTCCCTTCACCCCTATCTGTTACCCCCACCCACCTTACCTCATCCTCCATCCCTTACTGTCCCCCTCCCACCTTACCTCATCCTCCCCATTGAACTCCTCCACCCCAAAAAAACTTAACCATCCTCTCAATGAATATACAAAACATTCTTAAAACCTCTGAACACCAATTTGGATATCCCACAATGCTTAATACCTTAATACTGTCTGAAACCTGACTAAAACCCCATATCTCAAATAATGAAATCCTACCTCTTGGGTACAACATCTACCAGCTAGATAGATTCCCAAAAAAAGGGAATGGAGTTGCTATTCTTTATTCTGACCAACTTAACATTTCCCACTATCTACTCCTCTCCCAAATTTTCTGCCTGCTGTACTGCTAATAGTCAACTGTCATTTAAACAATCATAAAAGATTTGCTATCGCTTTGATTTATATCTCACCAGGTAATAGCATCCCCATCCTTGAAAATTTACTGTCATGGCTATCACTCAACATTCCCTATGAAAGTGTCATCTTCAGTGATGTAAATATAGATTGGAATAAACTATCTATAGACTCACCCAACCTTAGCATAAATCTTCATGCCTTCATTCAACAGATCTCAACCCCCGCTTGCATAAAGAAGAAGAACACTAATACAGGCTCTATCCTAGACTGGATCCTCACCATTGACCAGAACCTCTATCACAATCCCTGTACTCTCCCTGATGCAATAAGTAACCATCAGCCCACCCACATCCAAAGTCACTCCCTCCAACTGTACAAGACACACTTATACAAAGACAGCCACACATTCTCTAATTTCAGTGCTATTACATTCAATAATAGACTTTCACTCATCAACTGGTTCTGCCTCCGATAATGACGCAGTACTAAAATTCAATCAAAATTTTCTCTCAATATTCTTAACTCCCTTGCACCCCTAAGGAAAATAAGGATTAAATCAAACTATGCCCCCTGACTTTCTAAAAATACTTATTCCCTTATGAATAAAATAGATGGCGCCTGGAAAGTTTGTTTAAAAACCAAATCCTCTACACACCTTCAAAACTACAAAGAACTCAGAAGTAATACCAAAAAACAAATGAATAATGACAAGAAACAATTCTACTACAAGGTCCAAAACAACCCACTACTTTAATCTCAAAAAGTTCTTGAGCACCATAAACACAGTTCTTCATCTAGGTAGTCCTATTACCCCTAACCCCTACCCAAGTAACACAGCACAAGAAACTGCCACCCTTCTCAACAGTTATTTTATCAATTCTATCCACAAACTAACACTCATAGACCCAAACACCAACCCTCTACCTCTTCTCTTACTCATACCAATAAAATCATCTTCACACTAAAACCCGTCCCCACTGCATACATTAAATCACTCCTGCAAAAACTAAAACCATACTCTCCCTCTACTGATAAATTGCCTCCCCTCTTTCTCAAGCTCACCGCTGAATCTATAATCTACCCTATTTCTATACTAATAAATAGACAACCCTGTGTTTCCAAAAGTCAAACATTACTCTTATGATGTGCTGATGATGCCATAAGAAGGCAGAAACATGCTTGTCCACAGCTAGAGGGGTTTGGCTTTATTGGCCTGAAATTGTCCATAAATAGACTTAAAGGTAAAAGTAAAAGAAAAAGTCATGGACATTCAGCATTGCTATTTAGCTGAAACACCTGATATCCTTCAGGGGTAATTTGCATATATCCCATGTTGCCTCTGATACAAGAGGTTTAAGGTATCACACAGTGGAAAGTCAATCTTTGCTAGATTTTTCCTTTTGTGTTTTTAACCAGTTGGTTTTCCTGTGTGGCCTTTATACTCATTGTTTTACCACAGTAAATAGATCAATCTAAGCATCCATAGTCCCTGACATCTGGAAATCATTCTATACAATACCCCTGCACAAAGGAGGTAACTCCACTCACCCTTCTAATGTTAAACCTATAGCCATTCTCTCTCCTCATTCAAAAATTCTTGAAAAATGTGTACACATACTCAGCTTCTCAAATTTTAAATCCAAGAAAACCTTCTGACTTCTACCCAACATGGCTTTTGCCAAACCACAGCGCTGTCTCCTGTTTATTCCTAGACATCTCAAAATCCTTCTATGCAGTATCTCACTTCTTCTTCTTCTTCTTCTTCTTAGCTACTAACAAAACATTCTTAGCTCAACCTTTCATCATCTACTCTTCTCTGGTTCTCTAGCTATCTTACTAACAGGCTACAGTCTGTCAGATGGTACTGTTCTTCCTGCTCCCCCCTCCTTCCTATCCAAACTGGTGTCCCGCAAGGCTGCATTCTGGGCCCCCTTCTATTCAATATTTTTACTAAAAACATCCACACTGCCTCCAGCCACTCCTTTCTTATACAATATGCTGATGACTCTACACTCATCTCCTTCTCTGACAACATCTCTCATCTCCACACACTTACCCAAAACTCTTTTCTCTCTATTGAAAGATGGCTTACAGATAACCAGCTCATCTTGAATCCTAACAAAACAAAACTCCTTCTCTTCCTACTGGAATCTCTCTCCCACCCAGATCTTACCATTTCATCACTCAACAATACCATCATCAAAGCAGAATCTCACGCTAAACTCCTTGGTGACATTATTGATGATCAACTAAACTTTGACCTGCATATTCAATATTGTGTCAAAAAAACACATCAAAAATTAGGACTACTCTATAGGAATAAGAAATTCCTTACATCTGATTCTAAACTCTCTCTTGCTCAGACATTGCTCCTGTCATGCCTACTATATGCCACTCCCATTCTAACAAACCTCCAGTCCATACTTATTACCAAGCTTGAACAAACTTATAATAAAATTGCTATATTTGCCACAAACCAACCCTACAACTCTCACCACTGTCTTGCAATAAAAAACTACAATGGCTAGAATTCCCCAAACAACATCTCCTCTCACAGCTAGAAATAACACCCTCCATACTCAACAAGCTTACCGTCTGCCCCTCACTAACTACTGTGGTATCCTACTACACCCCAAACCATTCACTCAGAAGCTCAGACCAACATCTTCTAGATATTTACAAACCCAATAAAAACATTGGTAAACTCTTATACAAATACTCTGTGTCCCAAGCCTGGAATAAACTCCTTTCTAATGTCAAAAACATCTCTCATATTAATCAACTACAAAAAATGCTAAAGAACACACTATCAAACTCATAAACTTCCTCCTGCCAGGACCCTACATAAACCCTCCCTGATTTCTTTCCTTATTCTAATTTCTTCTCGGTGTCTCAGCTCTAACTATTTTGATTCTACTCCACTCTGATAAGAGTTAACCAAAACTTTAAAATACCTGACATTCATATGTACAGTATGTTTCAATATCTCCATGATATGTAATACCTTTGTATATAATTTTAGTAATCTGCCTTATTTACTTCATGCCATCTCAAACCTTAAAACGCCTTATGTATTTTGCTACTTCAATCTATGTAAATATGTATGTCTCAATATTTCAATGATAAGTAACACTTTTTCATAAAATTTTAGTAATTTTTAGTAATTTCAGTTTTGGGTCAACTGCTCTACCTGTATTATGAACACAATTTATTGTATTGTTCTAGAGCTTTTCTCCTCAGGTCGCCACTGAAAATGGGCACCTTGTTATGTTGGACCAACTCGCTTAACAAATGTCAAAATAAAATAGAATAAATACCACGGGCTCTACCTCATTTCCCTAGTAAGGGTCCAGAGAAATGAGCATTAGTCAGTGCTTCATACCCTGGCAGATTTCAAATAGGTAGTTACTTTTACACCGTACCTTGTACACATGCTGTAAAGCATGAAGACAATCACATTGGGAACAGTAACAGGGGTGGGTTCCAACCAATGCTCATACCTCCAGCAAAGGCTAGTGATCTAGCTACTTACAAGGAAAGCTAGATATTAGTTAAAAGCCTGAATGTGAATAGCTAGCTATCAGAAGGTACTGACCCTCTTGTGGAGAAGAAATGGTTGATAGCAATAACCCTAAATCTGAGACACAGTTATCAAATACCAGGCTTCCATAAGAAGGAGGTCAGGGAAAAATCAGAGCTGAGATAGGCAAAGTGCTTGGATTCCAAGTTGTATGACATGAGAGAGGGGGATAAAGGAGACTTATGTCTCTCAATGGCAGAAAGAGACTATTTATTGGAACAGCGAGTTTCTGTAGACAGTGGCTTCCTGTCACCACTCCAGAGAAGAGGACAGATGAAGAAGTGATACAGCAACTGATAATTCCAAGGACCTATTACAGGGCACTTCTGGCTACAGCAGATGATGGCCATGTTTCAGATCTTTTGGTTCATAAATTTTACAAAAAGTAGGGTTATAAAACATATTGGCCTGGCATTGCAGAAGACATGAGAGGTAGTGCAATCACAGATATTCCCAGGCCATTGAGTACCCTCCATTATGTTGTATGTCCATTCTCCAGGTAGGCCATACCAGTTAATCATGGAATACATTTATGAATACCTATCTAGTCATCTAGTTATGTTTAAAGAAAGACAGTATAGGGCTGCTGATTAATTGCTGTTAATGTGTGTGATGAATGCAGAAAAATTATAAGCAATTTTTTTTTTAAAATCTCTTTATTCAATTTTAACCATAATAAAATCAACCAAATTACACTAAATAAATAACAACATTCACAAACAACTTTGTACAAGTGTACTCATTGCCAAACAAGGAAAAACAAAGTTAGCATTATGATATGATGAGATCAAATAAAATCTTCCAATAATCAATAAAGTAAGAGTGGAGTTTCAGGGAGTAAATATTTGATATTTGATAGTAGATATTTGTGAGCTAGTATTTAATAGCTATATGTTTAAATCCATCCCACAATAGAGAAGATCTGTCTTTCCAATTGAGTAATATAATATTTGATCAACACAAAAAGAGAAATTAAGATACATAATTGCAATTTGGACAACCCAGGTGGGGGAATGTGTAGTAAGGTGAATTTCCAAGACAAAGTAGACTTTTCATACCCCATTTTGTCCAGCTGAACACTTAGGGAGCACCACAATTTCTAAACACATTTACAGCTCAAAAAATATGAATAAGGTCAGCTTTTAGGTTAGGACAGAATGGGCATACAGGGTAGGTATTGGGATAGATTTTATTTAAAAACACACGGGGTAAGATAAGCATTATTTAGTAACATGAGTTGATTATATTTAAGCTTTTTAAAGGGGATGGAATGTGAGGATAGATGAATGGAATGGGAAATTTGGCTATCTTTTGAATTCAAAGAGGATTCTTCCAGGACATTATGAAAGAGTTCCACAATTTGTCTTATAATGAATGTATACTTTTTTGGAATGTTCATCTGAATCCTTATTATAGCAATAGATTCAAGGATAAAAGGGAAAAAAGTCTGATATAGATTTATCCTTCATCAGAGGGTAATAATCTAAGTTAATCATTTTCTTGTTTAATTTAAGAGTGGGATTTAGGTGGATTGGTTGTAAAGAAATAAAAGTGGGAAATAAGGCAAGAGATTTGAAGATTTTTTGTACAATAGTTATTTTATGTTTTAGAGATATGTCTATGTTATAATTATTCACATTATCCTTATTAAGGAAGGGGAGGGCTTTGGGGTTAAAGTTAAGACATTTAGTATAATTGTAGAATATTTTCACTCAGGTTGGAGACCAGCTGAGTGATTTAGGAGAAAAATCAGAAATATTTATTAATCTACCACAGTTAATGATGTCATAATACAATTTGAAGTCATGTCGACTTTGGCCACCTGTTTCTTTAGAGTAAGACACATTTTTATAGCTAATTCTAGTTGATGTAGGAGAAAATAGGAATTTAGAAAGTGAGGAATGAATGGACTTGAAGAATTTGTTATGAATTATTATATTAGAGGCGCTAAAGACGTATAGAAATCTGGATAAGATGTTCATTTTAATTGTAGTTACTTTAGCTAGGAACGGGAGATGAAGCTTTGACCATCTATTTAAGTCCTTTTGAACATTAGACCAGAGGCTTGTAATGTTATTTTTGTAATATTGGGTAGCGTCTTGGTGGAAAGAAATGCCTAAGTAATGCAATGATTGATTAATTTTGATTTCCCTAGATATAGCATCCTTTGGTAATTGACAATAAGAGTTGATAGGAAAGATTAAAGATTTGCTGGGGTTTAGTTTATGTTAGAGAACTTCAAAAAGGTATCACTAGAGGATAGAATTTTCCACAAATCCAAGTTAGGAAGAGAGTAGTAGAGGTTTAAATCATTGGCATAAGCTGATAGAGGAATACAGGTACCATATAGCATGGGAATCTGATGGCAAGTTTTTTGAGTAATTAATAGGAACAGGGGTTCAATATAAAGGTTAAATAGGTAGGGGGATAGTGGGCAGCCTTGTCATGCTCCAACTTTAATATCAGTTCTAGAGGACAACTGATTATTATTTGTAGAATAGCATGGGCCTTAGAATAAAGGGTTTTAATAGCTTGTATATAGGCCTGGGAAATATTGAAATGAGGTAGATTCACAAGTAAAAAAATCAGTGTTGAGCCGGTCAAAGGGTTTAGAAGCATCGATGGCCAAGGTATAAATAGGAGTATGGATAGAACTAGCAAGGGAAATGAAGTCATCGAGGGCAAGAGTGTGGTCAAATGTTTGCTTGTGTTGTATAAAACCAGATTGTTCAGGAGAAATAATATGTAGGATGATAGATTTAATTCTATTAGCTAATATTGATGTGAAGATCTTCAAGCAATTAAAATGTTTTAATGCAATAGCTATGTGCATTATTTAATTCACATGTTGTTAAGTAAACAGTACCAGGTCAGCTTCACTTGATCACTTCCTGTGTCATTTCCAGTTTACCTTTTGTAAGAGATAAATGGAAGTTGGCTGAAATGGTTCAAACTGAACGGCACTATTCATCAGTGGCAAGATCATGGGAAATTTATGGGAAGGTGACTACTTTTAAGTTGACTCAAAATGGAATTAAATGTGGAAAGAATGATTTTGAATGGAAAGTTTGTTTTTAAAACTAGTGATACCATGGTTTGCAAATATCGCAAGAAAGAGTTTAAATATCATCGCAACAATCCGTTGCTGAATTATTACCAGCAAACCAAGCATACATTTATTGCTCATGATGAGCCATCAACATCAGCCGCATCATCAAATAAAGTTGAATCAGCATGTCACCAAACTACATTAGTGAACTTCATGAGATGGCAAAATCAATTGATCAAGGGAAATACAGCAACATTACTAACACACAAGATTGAAAGATGATTGCTGAGAATAGTCGACCAATTAACACTGCCACTGATGAAGGTCTCCAGGACATTATTCATGTCACCAGTGGAAATCTGTCATATACTTTACTTTCTGGGTCCATCATTAGCAATTAAATTGATGCTTCGTATAAGCAAGAGAGAGAGAAAATAAGTCAGGTTGTGGCAAGAGTTGAATTTGTAGCTTTAATGGGCAACTATTGATCGTCCATGGCTAATGATAGCTACCTTGGCATTACTTGTCATTTCACTGACAAAGATTGGATTTCTCACTTCTTTGCACTGTGTGTGTTAAGCAAATTGAAGAATGATGCTATTCAGAAAACTGTGCAGAGTAGTTTTCATCAGTGGTGAGGTCATGGAGAATTTATGAAAAAGTGACTACGTTTAGTACGGACAATGCAAGTAATGTGACAGCTGCTCTAGGAAGACTGCCATTTCAGAACTTGCCCTGTGCAGCACACAGCCTTTAGTTGTCTATAAATATAGCAGTTGCAGAGTCTGAAAGTGAAGGCCTCCTGGCTAAGTGCAGTAAAGTTGTGGGACACTTTAAACACAGTTCTGCAAGTTGACATTGCAGCAGGTGCAACTGTATCAGCGACAGGATAAGTTAAATCAGGATGTTCCCACATATTGAAATTTATATCTTTAGATGACTGAATGACTTCTAAATACCAAAAAACTGTGCCAAAAACTCTAACAAAGCCAGGCCACAAACGCAGGTTGACTCTACCAACAGAGACAGAGTGGGAGAAACTGCATCTGGTACAAAAGGTTCTCAATCCATGTAGCTGTGCTGCAGAATTACTGGGCAGAGAGCAGTATATTTCCTACTCAATGATACTTCCAACCATCTGCCACCTTGAAGTCAAAATGGTAATATCTGATGATGATCCTGCTTGCATCATACATTTCAAAGTGGCATTTTTGACTGATCTATAACAATGCAAACTGAACCTCAACCTTTCATGATTAGAAATTGTGACTGCATTGGACTCACGTTTCAAAAATCTTAAATGCTTGTGAAAGGGCAAAAAACACAAGGTTTGGCAAGAGCTAGAAGTTCTTGTGGACCATTCTGATCAACATGGTAATCATCAACTAGAAGAAGAACCACCCACAAAGAGAATGTCAATACATGACTCTGAAGATGAGCCACTGATGCCTGTCTCCTCCTCTGAGAAAGCAGCTGCTGAGCAATACAGACTTTGAAAAACAAATTGACATTGACGCTACTCTGATCCATTGCAGTGGTGGAAGCTACAGAAGCACAATTACCCGGTCCTAGCTAAGTTAGCCAGAAAATATTTACACTCCTAACCACTACTGGGTGGCCATGCTGCTGCAGTGGTTAGTGCTGTCACCTCATAGCAAGAGACTGTCTAGTTTGATTCTTGGCTGGGGTGCCTTCTGTGTGGAGTCTGCATGCCCTCCTTGCAGTCACATGGGTTTCCTCCAGGTGCTCCAGTTTCCTTCCACATCCCAAATACATGCAGTAGGTGGATTAGACACTCTAAACTGGCCATAGGGGAGAGTGTGTGCATTAGTGAGTGGTATGAATGAACTACTGCAGCAGGGCTAGCCACCTGGTGGTGTAAACCTTGGCTTAAAATGATTGTCACTGTGGAAGTGGCACCCTGGCCCCATGTGCAAAATGGGAAAATGGGTCGAGGATGGCTGGATGGAGCCACTGCTGTCCCTTGTGAACATTCGTTTTCGGTGTCTGGATATGTTGTCAATAAAAAAAGAGATTCCCTTAAACCAAGTAATGTAAATAAAGTGGTCTGCTTAAGCAACTGGCTGAAATAAAAGTAAGTGACAACATCAATGTCTTACTTTTTTTTTGGCTTGTCTTGTTTTTTATTCACTCTCAGTTTATACCAAAGTGCTAGACTAATATGCCTGAATGTAAAAATGTTCATTAATATACAGTTAATTTTGATTCAAAAATGTCATTGAGTGATTAATTATGATTACATTTTTTTAATTGAACAGCAGCCCTAGAAGATAGTGATTCATACGTCTTAACATGCAGGGGAAGTGTATTCCAAGTTATATGCCTGTCAGTCTGCCATGTTTTAGATTTAGGTCCATGGAGCTAATACTGGTGGAGCACTGGGCCTGTGGAGATAATGGATTCCCAGGACAACTTATTTATTTTATTTTATTTTTATTTTTACATTTGTTAACTGGGTTAGTCCAACTGGGCCAAGGGAGACCTTTTTCAGTGGAGACCCGAGGAAAAAAGCTCAAGGAAAGTAATTAAAAAATAAGAAAAAGCTAACAATTCAAATTGTAAGATAGTACAAAAGCAGAGAGAAAGATCGTCTTCTGGCTTTTCCCTGTTAGGGGTCGCTACAGTGGATCATCTGTCCACTCATGATTGGCAGTGGAGTTTTACAGTGTTGAGTTGCCAGCCCAGTGCCCAACCTTCCACAGAAGGCACACACTCACACCTAGGGCCAATTTAGAGTGTTCAATCTACCTACTGCATGTCTTTGGGATGTGGGAGGAAACCAGAGCACCTGGAGGAAACCCATGCAATGACAGGGAGGACATGCAGACTCCACACAGAAAGTACCCCAGCCAAGAATTGAACCAGAGAACCTCTTGCTGTGAGGCGACAATGCTAACCACTGCACCACCGTGGCCATCCAGAACAAAAGATACAATATGAATATATACAAGGTAAACGTACAGTATTTTGGCAATGCAGTAACAATATGGTTGAGAAATTTGGTTAGCATTAAGTTATCTACAAGGAATGTAGCAATGCCTAAAATAAGAAAAATTCAGAGTAACATTATGACATAGTACAACAAAGATGCATTTAATAGCATAGGTACTAACTGCAGACAGAGTAATATATGCAGACAGTTTAGGTACATACTAGGCAGATATGTTAATCGAGAGAAGTCTGTACTGGGTCTGTAATACAGCAGTAAGCAAGACACAAGTCTCCTTTCAAAAGTCTATAAGGTGCTGAATAAAAGGATAGACGTTCTAGCTTCTCTTGATAACTCAGGGACTATAGGCTTGTTGCTGATTAGGAACCTTTGATTTTTGTTTTTTTTTTCTAAATTGATGTGTTTAGTGATGTACATCCTGAAGGTGGCATTGTACTCGATAACTGGCCTAATCAATGCTGACTATAACAGAATGGTTACCTCTCTAGACCTTGACAATATTCCTTTGGCAATTAGCTGAAAAGCAAAGCTAAGATTACTTTGATGTCATTGCCTGTTACAGTGGCACTGTTTTAAGGGGTTTGCTATGGATATCGCAGTGCCTGTCACTACTCTAAACACCACTGGTAAGAACTATATCTGAAAATATGCATAAGTCAAAAGGCATCCTAAACAACAGTGGGGGGGTTCAATAAAGCATACACGATTTTCTTTCGTGTAGACATCGCATCGCAGTGCTTACATGGGTGCAAATATTTTTAGATTCAATAAGCTCTGCTTAGGAGTGCGCACACACGCACAAACACAGCAACTTCCATGGCATGCAAATCGCCTTATAAGCAGGTGAATCTCATGCAAATGAGGCAGGTAGAGCGATTTAACATGCAGAAAGGTATCTGTTCAGACCATGTGTCAATGTTTGTAATGTACTGGAAAAATTCTGCATAGAGAAGTCTAGACAGAAAAAAGGGGGTGCAAAAGTGTAGAAATGTGGACATAAACCCCCTGAAAATGTAAGATCACATACACATATGAGCAAAATGATTATTCTGTATATCAGAAAGTTTAAAGGGAATAAGTTGAATTAATATTTTTTTAATAATCTCGGCATGTTTGCACTATGCACCACTGTGCACAAACAAGCTTAATAGAAAAAAAAAACAAGAAAAAAAAGAATTTTATAGTATGTGACAGAAATAGGTTCATAGGTTCATAGGTTGGTACTAGGCTATCAACCCTAGGGCCTATACAAGCCTAGCCATAACAATTCCCTGGCTATTTCTTCCCACACTATTTACTTCCCTGGACCCCTGTCTAGCAGGACGACTGACGTGATCCCCGGGGTGAATTTCCTTTCTCCCATCCAATCGTCAAGGTTCCTTTTGAAGAGGACCGAAGAGGCACTCTGCTTGACATGTATGGGCAATGTATTCCAGAGATGTGTTATAGGAGCTTGTGTAGGCTCCACAGAGTGGTACATTGCTGCTGTTGCTGAGGTGATAGGGCTATGAAGCATGTAGTTTCTTGGCTGTCATCACGGATAAGTATACAGATGAAGTGGGGTTGATGAATAGCAGAAAGGAGTAATTGTGCCCGCATATCTTCTTCTTGTAGGGTGTTACACTATGTTGATGTTTACACAGGATGTGGCTGACATCAGTGGGGTGTGTCTCCTCATTTCTAAGCTCTTTTAAGCTTAGGTGCATGTGTTTTCACAACGCGCCACCTGGCTGAGCATGTTCTCAAAACTGGATATATTTAATTAGATTTGAACTTTGTGTAAGCTTTGCTGTGCTGTGTAGTACAGAGCTGTGCACTGTGTCATGCACTGAAATAAGGCCATTAAGTCCTGTTAGTTATATTGTGTGTAAGAATAAGCTGGTTTAAGGATAGTAAGTTAGGAAGTTCTAGCCATTTGAGTCGTTTTAGAGAAAGACTGTGATGGGTTCTGTAAGCAGGTTGGCGGCAAATCTAGCTATCTTGTGGAAACATGTTTCAAGTTTGCATAAGTCAGTTTTCTTGAGGTTTGTGAGTATAGGGGAGGCATAGAATACAGTGAATAGTAGGTGGGTCTTAGTGATTGTTTAGAAGAATTGGTTAGGTAAGCCTTAATTCTATAAAGATAACCTAATTGAACAGGGGCCGTTTTGATTGCAAGTGATACATGCTTATCAAATCTAAATTATCATCAATAGTGACACCTAGTAGCTTGGCCTCTGAGATGGGTTCAATTACTGTATGGCTGGATCAGGTGATTTTAAAGCCCTGCTTGAGGTTATTATTTTTGTTTTGATAGTTACTGGGGAATAGCATTAGTTTGCTTTTGTTAGGGTTTAGGATGAGTTGATATTTATTTAGGAAAGATTCAATGGCCATAAAAGATCTTTGGATAACTTCTTGTAGTTGTGGCAGGGAGGGTGCAGCACAGATAACAGTGGAGTCATCTGCATATTGTATGATGGTAGCAAGACTAGTTGCAGTGTGGAGATTATTGGTGAGGACTGAAAAGGGGACTGGACAAAGAACTGAGCTTTGTGGAGCACCTACTGTAACAGGAAGCAGTGTTGACGATCATCTTATCACTTTACTGCTTGTTAGCCATCTGAGAGGTAATTTTGGATTTTTAGATATGTCAAGGGATACCAACTCTTGTATGAGTTGATTATAAGACACTGTGTCAAATGCTTTTGACATATCCAGAAATATTGAGGAAACCATTTGGCCATTGTTTTTTAGTTGGTTTACAGTATTAGTGAAGTTAAGCATGGCAGTAGTAGTACTATGGCTTGGCTGAATTGTGAGTTGGTAAGGAGCTATTAGTTAGTAGGTGTTGCATTAGTTGTGAGTGGACATATTTTTCTAACATTTTTGAACGAGAGGATAGAATGAAAATTGGTCTATAGTTGGAGAATTCAATTGAGACACCCCCTTCGTGGACAGGAATTACGTAGGAGATTTTCTAAATTTTAGGTACATACTTTTCAGACATAGATCTATTAACCAGACTTGATACTGGATAACAGATGACATCTGCTGCTAGTTTGAAGTATTCATTCAGTAATTTTTCATCAGCAAGAGCTGTAGGTTTTACCTTGCTCAGCAATTTCTTTATAATGCTTATTTGGATAGGTTGGAGGGAAGAGTGTGGTTAGGGTATCATTGACTTCTGGATGAATGATTTGTTGTGAACTATTTTTGTTTTTGATGAGTGAGAGAATAAAGTTAATAAAAAAGGAGTTAAACTGTGATGCAATACTGTCTTCTGAGTTATGGGTATTTGGTGATGGGGTGGAGACATGACCAGTTTGTATAAGTTGTTTGATAGTACCCCAGAATTTATGTGAGTTGTTTTTATGCATGTGATACAAGTTAGAGTAGTACTGTTTTTTATCAGCTTTAATTTGTTTTTTTTTTCAAATCTTTCTTAGTTTGTGGTAATTGTCATGGGAGGCTTTGGCTTTGTTGGCATGATATTGGTACCAGTATTTTTCTATTTGTTTTAGTAGTTTCTTGGTTTCCCTTTTGAGCCAAAGGCAGTAATTTGTTTTTAGATCTAATATATTTTATAGGGGCCAGAGTGTTTAGAATATCTAGAAATTGTCTGTTGCAGAAATCTACTGCTTCATCTAATGGGAGGTACTGCAAAGAGGACCAATTGCAGTTTAGTAGCAGTTGTTTAATAATATCTGAGGATATTTTTTTTGCATTACGGACTTGTTTATATGTTGTCTGATGCCAAGGCACTTCTAAGGGCTAGGCTTGTTAAGGCTCCAGGGCCATTAGCCTAGTACACACCTATGAACCAATGAACCTGTAAATATAGTGGGCTATTTGGACTAAAGTAACATCCACATGGGACTACAGATACGCAGTCACTATCATGTGTCCTTTAATAGTCACTAGGCTTCATGCATGGTTTATTCACTATATCAGTCAAGGGATATGTTAAACAGAGGGATTACATGGTATTTGGATTACTGTGTATCCCAGCAAAACATGTGGTGTTGTTCCCCCACCATGACACACAGCAGTGTTCCCATATAACTGCTGTAACAGTAACTCATCAATGGTATATCAGCAGTCCACGCAAGCTCAGGGCAGTAACATAGAAATTGATCATACATTATATGTCTCACTTAACACAGGAATAAGAATGTACATATTGATGCTGTTGATTGTGTGATGCATGACTACTCTCTGGCATCTTGTGTGGCACAGTGAACTAGGGAAGTTAGTATGGGTGATAGCATTGATGGTTCTAATCTGGAAGTATACACATCTTTTGGATGTGAGGTAGTATTATGCTGGTGTTTTGACAAACTGTCAGTCTCTGTGTGGTATAACATTACTAACTTCTGTCACATATTAAGAATGCTGAAGCATGCCATGGGCAATTTCAATGTGCAGTACTGCAGACACAGCGACAGATGTCATTATCTGTAACACACAAAATCCCGGACTGGAGTAGAGGTAGGTGTGGCTTGGAGTCGGTTTATTACTATTGACAATCCCACTGGGCATGCTCATACACTTAGTTACACAGAGCGAAATTCTGTTGCCCCAATGACCTGTTATGTATAGATATGTCTATACAGACATACATATATGTATACATAGCTGTCCATCACTATCTATATATCCCATAGATAGTATATATATATATCTGTATGAATATACAAATAGAGGTATTCCTATATATACCTATATATAGCTATATATAAAACATACATTACAGGTCTCTCCTCATATATCTACATAACACGCACACACACACACACACACACACACACACACACACACACACACACGCACACACACACGCACACACGCACACACACGCACACACACACACACACACACACACACACACACACACACACACACACACACACGCACACACACAGCCACATTTCTACTTACATCCCTGCATCCCTGTTGCATACATAAATATGTGTGCGGATGTCTGTATTGTCTTACATTCCCTGATGACTGTGAGTCATGCTTCACTATCACGCATCTATAATGTTGCTCAAAGGATTCAAAGTAAGCACTCAACAGTGCATAATGCAGTTACCTAGGGAACACTGTGCCTGCTGGATGTCACCACACATACAGCAACAGGTGAGCAGGTGGTGTAATGTATAATGTTGTCTATGCATGCATGGACAGGCACATTGTTCTTGCCCACAGGCATGCCCATCCAAATGCAAACAGCCATATATGGCCAAACTGGTAAATGTAGCCATATTGCTAAGATCAATAACACTTATCTGACTGCTAGAATACTAAATGCAGATAACACTATGAAGCAATTTCACTCTGCACACCACAGATGCTGTTCAGCAAAAGCCTAGTTTGTGTAATCCACAAGTAGTTTGTCTGCAGTCACATTTAAAACAGACATCAGTCATGGTACATGTGATAAGTACTGTGATCTATAGTTCATAGGCTCATAGGTTCATACTAGGCTATCTGCCCTAGGGCATTTATAAGCCTAGCCAGAGTGGGTTTGGCTTTTGCCACCCATTTTAAATTAATTTTGCTATGCCCTTTTTCAAGGTTAGTATACTGTGCCTCTGTCTAACAGTGACACAGAAGTGATACCCGGGGTAAACCTACGATCCTCCATCCACTCATTAAGATTCCTCTTGAAGCGAGTCAGTGAGGGACTCTGCCTAACCTGGACTGGGATTTTACTCCAGAGTGAAGGGAGCCTCTGGGTTATGAATCTGTCCCTCCAGCTTGTCCTATTTATTTCAGTGCTGAGGTTCAAGTCTCTCGAGCACGTAGCTCGATGGGATTTGGATTTTCTGAGGTGCAGCATGTCCATTAATTCTGGGTTGGACATGGCTTTATACGTCAAGCACAGAATGCCTCTGAGCAGGTGGTATGCCACTGAGTAGAGCTGGAGTATCTTTAACCGGGCAGCATATGGCATCTGTTTGAGCCCTTTGATCCTCTTGGTGAGGTACTTTTGGGGTCTTTCCAGTTGCTGCAGGTTTCTGGTAAAGTACATCCCAAAAGGGGCATTGTACTCAATTATGGGCCTGATGAGGGATGAGTAAAGAGGCACAATGACCTCCCCTGATCTAGATGTGAATCCCTTCATGATTAGGTGGGCTATATAAAATGTTTTTCTAACCACTTTGGCCACGTGGTTGTCAAATGAGAGATTGCTATCAACTTGGGTCCCCAGGTCCCTAATTACTTCTTCCGTACTTAATGGATTACCACCTATGTGGTAATTTGTGGGCACTTTGTTTTTGCCAAAGGGGATGACTATATACTTTTTGGTGTTTAGCTTGAGGCCATGGCTGTGGCACCAGTTGTCTGTTTCTATGAGGCCCTTTTGGAGGATGCTTGTGTTGGCTGGAGAGTCGATTATAGCGCCCAGTTTGCAGTCATCTGCGAACTTGGTCAGCCACAGTCCTTCCGTGTTGGCCTGTACCTCCGAGAAATATATACTGAACTGGAGAGATCCCAGGACTGAGCCTTGTGGGACGCCACTTATAACTGGTTTGGAGTCTGACATGGCTCCAGCAATTCTAACCATGTGGGTTCTGTCCTTGAGCCAGTTTGCAACCCATCTAGTGACATAGGGGTTTATATTTAAGCTGGTGAGCTTATCTATAATGCCTGAGTGGGGTATTGTATCGAAGGCTTTTGTGAGGTCTAGGTAGGCTGTGTGGACCACCTTCCCCTCGTTAATGGCCTTGGTGGCTGTTTCAAAGAAATCAACCAGGTTTAAGAGGCAGGATCTGCCCTTAACAAAGCCGAACTGGGTAGTATCCAGTGTCTGTAGGTCCTCAATATCTTTTTTTATGAGGTCCATGATGATCCTTTTCATAGCTTTGCAGACCAAGCTAGTTAGGCTTATGGGGTGATAGTTTCCAGGATCTGTTGAGGCACCACCTTTGTGGAGAGGGATCACTGTTGCTGTACGCCACTCTTTGGGTACATATCCTGTGGTAAGGCTGAGACTGAACAGTAGTTTTATGTTTGGGTTAGCTCTTCTTGGAGTTCATGTAGGATGCAGCCTGGGACACCGTCTGGTCCCATTGATGCTGTGTTTTTTACTTTGGAGAGGGCGGCTATTACCTGAGCATCTGAGATGTCAGGGGGGCAGCACTCTGCTGGGATAGATATTTGCCCTTTTGGTGGGGGGGGGGTGCGCTGAACCTGTCAGCTAGGATGTTGGCAATGTCTGTGGGTTCGGTGTATTTTTTGTAATTTTGGACTAATTCTGAGCATATCTGGGAATTCCCACCCAGGTTCCTAACATAACTAAAGAAAGCCTTGTGATTATCCTTAGTGTCCTGTGCAATTTTTCTCTTGAAGCTGGCCTTAGATGATTTTATGAGTGCCCGTAGTTTTTTGCTAACACTGATCAGAGATGCCTTCCCTTTTTGGGATTTTGCTCTATCATGTAGTAGCTTCCACCTTCTATTGTATAGTTTGTTTATGGCTGGGGTCCACCAGACAGGACGTCTGCCTTTGGAGGATTGGGTCTTGGTTTTATTTGGGATTGCATGATCCATGCATTCCTAAAGGTGTTCATAGAATGTGTTTATAAAGGATTCTGCGGTCTGGGCCGTATTTTCCACAGGCCCGGGGGCTTTGAAGGATTCCACCTCGGTTTTGAGGAGTGTGAAATTTGCTTTAGAGAAGTTTTTCACTGTGGTTTTCTGGGCAGGGGGTGGGGTCGGGATGTGAATATCCAGTGAGATTAGTTTATGGTCTGATACACTTCTGGTCTGGAGCATAGAGTCCCCATGTTGGTGATGATCAGGTCCAGTATGTTTTCCCCTCTTGTGGGAGTGGTAACAAGTTGTTCCATAGCATTTGAGTTTATAAATTCTAGGAACCTTTGAGCTAGGGTGTTGGAGCTAGAGTAATGCTTCCAGTCTATGTTTGGGTAGTTGAAGTCGCCCAATATAATGGTGTTTGGAGAGACCTTCATATTTTCTTAGTGTGTAAGAGTAGTTAGGTAGGAGTACCAGTCTCACTACAGGCCACTTGCTGTGTGTGTGTGTGTGTGTGTGTGTGTGTGTGTGTGTGTGTGTGTGTGTGTGTGTGTGTGTGCATGTACATCTGTGTGTGTGTGTGTGTGTGTGTGTGTGTGTGTGTGTGTGTGTGTGTGTGTGTGTGTGTGTGTGTGCGTGTGTGTGTGTGTGCATCTGTGTGTGCATGTATCGACCTGCAAAATGACTGAGAACCCCACATTGACTATGAAACTGCAATAGTTCTCCACTTTTTGGCCTTGTAAGTTGCTGACAGTCTCTTCTACAAGGCCTGCTGATGTCATTGACCTTAAGACTACCAGCTTCCAGTGTAATGTCAGACTTAAGCTGTGTCATATGCGATAGGTACTGTGATCTGAAGTATGTAAGAGTAGTCAGGCAGGGGTTCTAGTCTTACTGCAGGCCCCTTGGTGTGTGTGTGCTCATGTATCCCCCTGAAAAACAAAATCTCCCATTCACTATGAAACTTAAATAGTTCTGCACTTTTTGGCCCTGTAAGTTGCTGCCAGTATCCAAACCACCATTTTCTACAAAGCCTGCTAATGTCATCAACCTTAAGACTATCAGCTGCCATTATAATGTCAGACGTACGCTGTGGCGCATGCGATAATTACTGTGATCTGTAGTATGTAAGAGTAGCTAGGTAGCTGTTCTAATCTCCCTCTAGGCCTCTGTGTGTGTGTGTATGTGTGTATGTATGTATCTCCATACGACATAAATATGATCACCTCAGTAACTAAGAAAGATGTAGGGTTTTACAGTATTTTGGTTGTAGCAGGTGATGTGGGCCTCCATATGCCTGACTACAACTAGGCCTGCTGATGTCATCAAGCATGAGATGTTCTAAAGAGATAGCAACGCATATTTGAGGTGTAGTGCATAAGTTATGTACTGTGATCTTTAGTGTGTACTATTAGATAGGTACGTGTTGTAATCTATATACAGCTGACTTGCAGTGTGTGTGTGTGTGTGTGCGTGTGTGTGTGTGTGTGTGTGTGTGTGTGTGTGTGTGTGTGTGTGTGTGTGTGTGTGTTTGTGTACTGTGTCCAGTAAGTGGAAGTGGTGCTATCCTCAATGTGGCTAAGCTTGCGTATGTGGCTGTTAGAGCATTTTACATCAGCTTATGGAATCATAGGATCTTTGACGTTTAGTAGCAAAATGGCCCTACAGCACTCACAATCCTAGCAAAGTTTATACCATTATTTACATGATCAGCACATATTGCCCCATCCATGAGAGACACAGGCAGAAACCCTGTGGTGAAATGGCCATCACCCAGCCAATCATACAGATGGAATCTTATGAGGTCTATGTAGGTGCTCTGTTTGCCATTAGGTGGAATTCTGTCAAAAGGTGTGTTAAAGTCTGCTAGACAGATCTCTCCCACCAGCATGTATCACTAATGTCACATACCAGGTTAATGTCCTTACAGTGAACAATTCGTGCACCATGCCATCTACAGATATGTACCATTTCCAATCAGGTAAGGTCACACATTACCCCATATTTAAGGCAGCGATCACCTCTGAGTAGTCTACATGCCACAGGCTACAATGACCACTGATGTCAGATGAAGCCCATTGGACAGATACTGAAGATGTGAAGTTCCCTGTGTGAGGGACCATTGTGTTGTGTGCAATTGCCAGTAGTGCTTAGAAAGGTACAGTACCAAATGGCCATTGTACTCAAATATTGGCATGCTGAGGGAAGAGTACATGGAGGTTATTTGTATATAAATTTTGGGTGACTGTGCCGTCAGTTATGACATATGATTCCTGTCTTACCACTGGGAAGAAATAGTGATCTCAGGTACATTAAGTGTAAACCTGTGTAGCTAAGCCTGTGTGCCCAGGTCTATCACAGCTGAGTATGTACATCACATGTTGCAACCGATGTGCTACTTACCATGAACATAAGTGTCATTGATGGAAATGATACTACATCTATATTTGCATGGAATTTACGGCCAGTAGTATGTCAACAGGCATTTTTTCATCAATACCCTCTTGTAGGATATTGACATAGGTCACAGAGTTTATGACCGCTCACATTTTGCAAGCATCAGCCGACATTGTCAGCCACAGACAGTCAGTATTCACTTGTATTGTGGTGAAATGGATCCCAAGCAGTACATAACCCAGGACAGAGCCCTGTTGAGCACTGCTGCTTACAGATCAGCTATTGCAGGTGGATTCCCTATTTTCAGTATGTGTGCCATCAAAGAGACACTTAGTGACCCCTATAATGATATTACCATGGATGCCTATGTGGGTGCTGTTTCAATGATGCCTGAGTGGGGGACAGAGTCACACAGCTTGGCTACATCCAGGAGGTAGTATGCCTTGATGTCCCCTCACCCAGGTCATTGGTAACTTCCTCAGACAGGTCCACCACATTTAACAGCCATGGTCTCCCTGCCAGACATCCAGACTGTGTACATTCAACTGTTTGTAGATCACATATATGTTTGCTGATCAGCTCCATGATGATTTGTGCAATGGGCATACAGATATGGCTACTCAGGCAAATATGTCTATAGTTCCAGAGACTGGTGGAAGCACCACCTCTGTGTAGGGGGATAACAGTTGCCATTGTCTAGTCAGCTGGGATGCAACCAGTGGATACAGTATGATTGCAAGGAGTTCCCAATGATGTTAATAATCCTTGGGTGGAGCCTATGTTGGACGCAGCCTGAGATGTTAGCATGCCCAACAGATGTTGTGTATCCCTCATAGAGAGGACAGTTATGACCTGCTCTGTAGATATGGAAGGTATGGGGCAGGTCATAGGAATGTCATGTGGCACATGTGGTGGGGACAGGGGAGTGAAGTTGATGCAGAACCTGTGGGACAAGAGGTTAGCTATGAGTACAGAAACTTTATATGTGGTATCATTATGCACAAGTTCACTGACAATCTGAGCCTGTTCTCTGAGGTCACACATGTAATTACACTGTGCATTGTGGTTCTGCTTTGTTGGGAATACTGATTTTGTAAACCAAAAATAGTGCTGTGAAAGGACAAATCCGCACCGGACAGCCGAGAGAACTATAAACACCTTTATTGTAGAGTTAAATGTTTGACAATCACCACGTTTTTTGTCACATAACAGTTAGACTTCCTCAGACAAATACAAACACTAATTGACACATATATATATATGCTGACAAATAATTTAAACTAACCAATAAAAACCTCGCTGAACAATACTCATAAATATAAATGAGTCCATTGTACCTAACATACGTAAAGTCTAAGTAAATTCTCAATGGCATGAATATGTTTAAATACAAGCCAATTCAGTATTTACGATGAAATTTATGTGTACCTTATTCTGACCACCAGATGGGAGTATTGTCTACCAAGAAATATCTTCCTGAAATCTTTGTTTAAATTCCACTCATATCTATTTTCCAAATATATTATAAGGGTTTTCAAAGAATACAATAACAGGTTTTTCATTAAATGTTATCCAATGATCATAACATTTATAGCATTGGTTTGTATTTAAACGTATTCATGCCATTGAGAATTTACTTAGACTTTACGTATGTTAGGTACAATGGACTCATTTATATTTATGAGTATTGTTCAGCGAGGTTTTTATTGGTTAGTTTAAATGATTTGTCAGCATATATATATATGTGTCAATTAGTGTTTGTATTTGTCTGAGGAAGTCTAACTGTTATGTAACGAAAAACATGGTGATTGTCAAACGTTTAATTGTACAATAAAGGTGTTTAGAGTTCTCTCGGCTGTCCGGTCCGGATTTGTCCTTTCACAGCGCTATTTTTGGTTTATTAGTTTATTTCTTGCACTGTGCCTCGTGTCTGAAGTTTAATACTGATTTTGTCACATACTGTTTCTACACAATGTCACACAAAGTCTATGTGCTTGATTTAGCTGAGAAGATTGTGCCTCCATTTTAGGGGGCACACTCACCCCAACTGTCACACAGCAATGTTCATCTCTTATTGTACAGCTTCTTAATGGCAGCTGTCCACCATGCAAGTTTGCTGTGCCATGAGGAGCTCATGTTCCTACTATCAGGTACAGCCAAGTGTATGCAGTTTCACTGCTGCTTACATAATGCATGGATGTACAGCTATGCATACTTGCCTGTCCCATCTGAGGGGGAGGTACAGTCATGATATGTAAACTGTCACTCATTCATCAATAACATATATGACAAGAAGGGCGGGGTTTTCATTTAGATGCTTTAATACATAGAAACACATCAGGATGGATAGCAGCATCATTAAATATGAACAAACTAGTTAACAAACAGACCTTACATGCATACATGCTTACATCTCAATGGCTTACTACAAAATAGCAGTCTAGCTCACATGTGCTTAGTATTTATACACTTGTGAAAGCCCTTGGATAGCTTCTTAAATGTGCATACACACATATTGATCTACATCTTCCCACTTAAAAAGATTGCCCTTTGTAAAACAATATCAGAGTCAGACATGCATTACTATATACATTAGAAATAAAACCCAATGTTCATGTCCAAGTTGCTTTGTATCTGTCACAAGGTTTAGAGAGGTGACCATATCTTATAACATAACAGTATGGACCAAATTTAGCAACAGGGACAGTCTACAGTGCACAAGTCGTATCAGGAACTTCTGGATTCATCATAGGAATGAGAATGTCCTCTGGAACTTCCTCTAGAATTGGAACATCAGACAACTCACTCTGAGATAAAGAGGCTTTCTCACAGGCTTTGTGATGTCGTATAGGCTTGGACGCCAGTATCAAATGCTTCCGATTCCGCATAAGGAGTGGTCCTTGTGATTCCACAGTGTATAATCTTGGCTCTGGACCAATAGTCTTCATGACACCAAACCTTTGGATGCCTGCATCCTTACCACTTCTCCATCTCATAATGGATTCAGCAGTTTGCTGGTTTTATTGTAGTAGGACTTCTGGGTTAAGCACTTCTTCAACAGATCACCTCACACTAACCTGTTGTTCTTGATACATGGAACAAACAATTGACTGCTCATTGATAATGTGGTTCTAGTTTGTTTCAACTGATGTCTCTGAGCAGGTGAACCATGGTGTTTATCACAAGAAACATTTCTGAAATTCAAGAGATTCAGAAAATATCACTATTGTCTTATTTTGACTTCTCAAGTAACTGTTTTGCACTTTGAACTGCATGTCCTGCCAAACCATTTGACTGCAGGTACTCTGGGCAACTTGTGACATGAGTAAAGTCCCATTCTTCAGTGACACTTCATCTTAGTAATGACAGTACTAGATACTAGGTTAGGAAGTAGGTTAATCTCAAACCAATTAGACTAAGAGTTTACTAACAGCAAATAATGCTGACCATTCAACTCGAAGATATCAGTGGCTACTGTCGACCAAGGTAGTTCCAGAATCTCGTTAAGCTTAAGTGGTTCCTTCTGTTGATGTGGCCTAATATTACTACACACCAAACAAGACGCAAGTACTCTCTCAATGTCTTGTGACATGGAAGGCTAAAATACTAGTCCTCTCACCCTTCTTTTGGTAGATTTGTTCCTGGGTGACCACAATGCAAGATAATAATAATAATAATAATAATAATAATAATAATAATAATAATAATATACTCTTGTTGCAAAGACTTTGGAACAATTACTTTTGGACTTTCATAATGATACCTTTGTCAGACAAAATCTCATCTCAGTATGGAAAATAAGGTCGCACTTCTTGAGGTAAACTAGATTGCTTTGAAGGCCATCCTTGACTGATAAAGTGGTTAAGCCTGTGTAAAACTGGATCTGTGACTATGTATTTTCTCATCTTATCAAGACACATGGAAGAAAAATTTCTCACTTCCATGACTTCAAAATCAAGGTTCTCATTCTCATGCTGTTCTATGGTATTTCTGGGTGATCTGGATAAGGTATCAGCAAGATAAGGTAGTTTGCCTTTCTTGTAGACAAGAATAAATTGTACTTTTGCAATGTCAGCATCATGCAGTGCAGTCTGGTTGGAGCTGAATGCATATGCTTTCTCAAGATAGTGACTAAAGTTGGTGGTCTGTTTTGATTTGGATAGGTCTACCATAAACATAATCATGGAACTTTAAACATGCAAAAGCTCTTTCTCGATCTGGGCATACTGCATCTCAGTTTGGGTAAGAGTTCTCGATGCACAGGCAATAGGTTGATCCTCTTGTGGAATGAGTGCACCAAGCCCAAATTTCGAAGCATCACAGGAAACTGTAACTGGCTTGTGAACATCATTGTATTTGAGAATTGGTGAACTAGCAATTCTCTGTTTCAGGACTTCATATGCTCTTTGGTGTTGCTCTAACCAAGATCAGGATACATCTTTATGTGTCTTGTGTCAGCTCTCTGAGTGGCGCTGATAGTTGGCTCAAGTCTGGTATGAACTTGTCTAGGTTTTTGACCATGCCAAGAAAACATTACAGGGCTTGAACATTGTCTGGTGCTGGCATCTCAGGAATGGCTGTTTGCTTTGAAGGGTCTGGTCGTAAGCCTGTAACTGTAAATAAATGACCAACATAAGTAACTTCTTGTAGTCTGAATTTGCATTTGTGTGGACTGAGCTTAATACTGACCTGATGTCTCCGTTTTAGAACTTTTCGGAAGTTTCTGTCATGTTCTGCTTCATCATGACCTCCTACTAGTATGCTGTTTACTATAATAGCACAAGGATACCTAGAAAAAATTTGCTACATTGCTCATTGAAAGACTTCACTTGCAGAGCTTATCACAAATGGCATTCTCAAAAATCTGTACCTGCCAAATGGAGTACTGAATGTAGTGAGCAATGATGACTTCTTGTCAAGCTAAATTTGCCAGAATGAACTATTTGCATCTAAGATAGCAATGATGACTTCTTGTCAAGCTGAATTTGCCAAAATGAGCTCTGCATCTAAAACAGGAAAAAATAGTGGCATTTGGCATCAAGACTAAGACTTCTTCAACTGTGCTCATTGGATGATGAGGTCTTTTTAATGCTTTGTTCAAATCTTGTGGATCAATACATATTCTGATGTCATCTGAGCTTTCCTTATAAGCTAACATGATGGAAGATACCTATTCAGTTGGAGTTTCAACTGGACAAATCACACTTTGTCACACCATTTTATCTTACTCCGCTTTGACTCTATTCTGCATGGCTATTGAACTTTACATACTGGCCTGATAACTGGACTGACCTCCGGGTCTAACTTCATTGAGTACAAATCTGGAAGCTTGCCTAGTTTGTTTTTGAACATATCAGCATAGGTAGAAAATATGTACTGGGCAAAATTAGAGTAGCGGTCTTTTAAGCTAACATGATGGACTTTCTTATTAAATGAAAGCAGTCCAATTTTCAAAGTGTCTCTGAGCACTAATAATAACTGGATGTGCCTCTTGACCACATAAAATAAGTCATACCTTCTTCCAGCAGAGTAATATGAAAGTACTGCTGAGACTTCTGTTTGAATTTCTTTTTTTCTCAAAAAAAATGTTTATTTTTCAAATACAGTTAAATAAATTCCATAGTATTTGTATATAACATCTTAAATAACTATGTACACTATTTACATCAGCCTGACATTATAACAGAGCTCAATATATACAATTAGTTTATAGGTTTAACAATCCAGTTATCAGTGTGTATCTGTTAAGTTATTGTAAAGTGTCAATCAATGATAATACATTTTTTCCATGAATTGTTAATAAATGGCTTAGGATAAATCCTTAATTCTTTAATTTTAATTTCCAACAATGCTGTGGTCTTCAGTAGGCTGTAGAAATCTTCCAAAGTTGATATTGTATTTGTATTCCATCTTCTTGTTATTCACTTCCTTGAGATTGCAAGTATTGTCCATACTAGATACATATTTGACTCATTCAAATGAGGACCTTTGTATACATTTAATAATACTAGAGCTTTAGATAAGTTAAACAATTCATTAAATAAAGCTTGTAAAAAGTTTTAATACCATTCCAAAATGGCTTAATTTTAACACAGTCAAAAAATGTGATTCCAATCTGGATTGTGTATTTGCTCACACCTCCAACATATTCCCTTTGTGGAAGAATTAATTTTAGTAATTCTATCTGGAGTTAAGAATGCTCTGTGCAAAAATTTCCAATTAAAAACTTTCCAGTATTGTATAAAGAATATGTTTTATTGATAATAAAATATCTGATTTAATTTCTTCAGTTAGCTGTAATAAGTGTCCTTTTGTTATATAATTCCAATATGAGGATTTAGGTATTGTTTTATAATTTATCAATATCTTGTAAAATTTCAAAATACTATTTCCCATGTCATAATCATATATGATTTCATATAGGTATTTCTTTAAATGAAGAATTACTAATTATTTATCATAAATCTTGCAAATACGTCAGAATGCTTTGCATAGTTAGCCAATTTTGTTGTGGAATTTTGTATGTTGTTTCTATTGTTTGCATATCCAAAACATTTAGTTCTTTGATACATTAAAACCAACAAACACATTCTTTCTGTTCCCAGGAATTAATTATTTCTATGAACATTTTATGTGGATAGCTTTTTGTAACTATGAATGGTGGTAAAAGATTAAACCAGATTTTTAAATCTATATTTGCATTAATAATTTTCCTAAATGAGTCAATGTAATAATTAATAATATGAGTTTTGGTGGGTTTAGTTATGCTATATTGTATACTAATACATAACATGTGCCATGGTGAATTGCTTTTATCTGTTATTTGAAATTGTTTTTGCAAATCAAATTCATTTATTGATATTACAGTTAGTAATTCTTTCCAATTTGCAGAATAATTTGGACTTATCCAATCTTAGATTGTTTTTAGATATTGATGTTTTTATATATGTTTCTATATCAGGAAAGTTTAATACTCCCTGCTTTCATGCTCTGATATGATGTATTAAAGCTATTCTGTTTCTTTTGGGAAACCATAAAAATGTTATTAGGCATGAGTTTATTTCTTTGAGTATATTCCTTTCTCGTAACAGTTGCATTGCCAAAGCTATATATACAATCTTGGGTAGTAAAACCATTTTTATTAACTATAGTCTATATTCAAATGTTAATATTATTTTGTTCCACTTTTTCGCAGAGATTTTAATTGTATTGATTTTATTATTGTAGTTTTTTGAGACTAATTCATTATCTTTGCATAACTCAATTCCTAGATATTTTAAGGTAGATTCTTGTTTCCCTATAATGTGATTACCCTTCATCTGCAATTCTTTTTTTTTATTTAAAAATAAAAATTTTGATTTTGATTTATTGAACTGGAGTCCTGAAGTCCTGTAAAATGTGTCAATTAAAATATCTAATTCTTCTCATGTCTCTTTTGTATTGGATAATGTTAATAATATGTCATCAGCAAAGAGCATTACTTTACAATTGTGTTCTTCATAAATATCTATGCCTTTGATTTTTGTATTGTTATGTATTGAATCTGTCAATATTTCAATAGCCAAAGCAAATAGAATTGTGATAATGGACATCCTTGTTTAGTACCCTTTGTTATATGTATAGATTCAGAGGTGAAAGGACCTAGCTTAACATATGCTAATTTATTTGTATATATATTCTTTAGTAGATGATCAATGGAAGGAAGACATTCAAATAACACCAGCATTTTGAATAAATAGTACCAATTTAGGGAATCAAAGGATTTCTCTATATCTAAGCCAATTATGGGTGTTTCTTTATTTTCTTTATTAACATAATCTATAAGATAAATTATCCTTTTAATATTGTCATGTGTGTGTCTATGATATATAAATCCAGTTTGACCATTATTTATTGTTTTGAATAGTGATATTTTCATTCTGTTAGTTAATATTGTCATAAATATCTTATAGTTATTATTTAATAATGATATAGGTCTATATGAAGTACAGAGGTTTGGGGATTTGTTTTCTTTTAAGATTGGTGTGATTAAGGAATATCTCCAAGAGGGTGGTATTACAGCTTGTGACTGAATTTTGAATAGAGTTTTATGGAAGAGGGATAGTATCTTTGAAGGAAAACATTTATATATTTCCATAATTATGCCAGCTATACTTGGAACTTTATTATTTTTACCCTCTTTAATTGTATCTGTAATTTCTTTATAGTATATGGATGCTTACAGATCTAGTTTTAATTTTTCTGGTATTTTTTGTATATTAGAACATTTTTCATCTAGATTTAATTGATCAATATGTATATTTTCTTTTTGGAAATGTTCCATATAGTGATTTCTATAGGCATCAAGAATGTCACCTATATCTGAGACATTTTCCACTTTCTTTTCATGGAAGATACTTTTAATGTTATTAGCTTTTGATTGTATTTTGATTCTTGTGGATAAATTATGTAGATATTTGGGAGAAGTGGCCAAGGTATTAATTTTTAGTTTTTCTAAAGCTAAACTAGTTTTATGTGTTAGAATTTCATTGTATTTATTGTTTAATACTTCTACTTTCTTTTTCATCTCCAAATGATTTAGATTTTTTCAGCTTTTACTGATGAAAGTTTGGATTGTAGATCTATTAATTCAGAATCCCATTCTCTGATTTTTTTTATACCAAGTTAGCGTTTTACCATATATGTAAGCTTTTAATGAGTCCCATATCATTATTTTATTTATCTCTGTGGTGTAATTAATATCTAAGAAGAACTGTAATTCAGATAATAGCCAGGGTTTGAACTCTTTAATTTTAGTTATATATGCTGGAATTCTGGAGTTAAAGATTAATGGTTTGTACCCATTTTGAAGTTTTAGTATCAATGAATTGTGGTCTGAAAGGGGGCAGGGAGTGATTGAGAAATTAATCATTTTAGAGTGCAAGTCATGGGCAGCAAATATTTTATCTATTCTAGTTTGGGTAAAAATCTGTAATCTTGATGGGAAAACAATAAAGATTTAAGTTCTTTAAATCTAAATGTATCTACAAGATGAAATTATTCTATCCACTTATTTAAAGCTTTTGATACAGCAGATGTATGCAACAGTCTTTTATTTGTAGTTTCAGAAATATCAAATATACAGTTAAAATCTCCTCCTAATATTAAGTTGCCTTTATAATTATTGGAAATGATATCTGCATGTTTTTTGACAGCTCCTGATCAATTGCCTGGGTAACAGTATAGATTGGCTAGGGTCCATATTCTGTTATTATATTTAACTATTACTAATGCAATAAGGCCTTCTTTATCTTCATACTTATAAATGATTTCTGGGTTAATCGCGTTTGTTTTCCATAAAATTGTTATCCCTTTTGTCTTTGTCTTATAAGTGGAGTGCACCAATATCATACATTCTTTAGGATTCTATTTGTAATTGTCATTTGTTTTGAAATGAGTTTCTTGAAGGAAGACAATTTGTGCTTTGTTCAGTTTTAAATGTTTCAGTAGAGTTGATCTCTTGCTAGGATTGTTTAAGCCATTGGAATTTAAAGATAATAAAGTTAAATCATCTTAAGTTATCTAGGCTATTTTTTTGTTTTATTGACTATTAAACATTTTCCTCTAACTATAAAGTATATGTTTGAGGTTTTAAAGGAAATTATTAGTTTTATACTTTGAGTGTTTACCAATAAAGTAATATTTTGGTCAGGCATACTAAAATATTTTTGTGAAATAACAAATTTAAATTAATAAATGTTAAAAAAAACTAAGATCCACACTAGCCATGGAATGAAAATCATTCCTAATCTGCTGGAAAAACCAAAATCTATCAGATTATTACTCATACCTTCACAATCTAGAAAATCTGAGCTCCATAAATTGAATTGTCACATGGAGAATATTTGTAATAGGAATAAGCAATATTTATATTATTTTGAACAGATATAGTACTATTGTAGATTAAACAGAATTCTAATAAAATATAAATGTTTTCTTATTGTATAAGCAATTAATATTTACATGAAAGATAGATGACAAGCAATGCAATCATAGTAAAGTAGGATGTATCATATATAAAACCTCAGTAAATGATTATAGCACACAGTTATTTAACATATTCACCCTTATTGATGAAGTCTTTCAAAATGCATTACTTAATCTAAATAGATGGTAATAATATTTATACCTAATGGTTATAATACAATGTATTTTACTGGATATATCAGAAGTTATATTTAATTTTTTGCCAACATTTAAGTAATCACTTTTTTGTTGCTAACTTACTTAAAGCATCATGTTTGTTTTATGTAAACACTGATGAAAGTTAGTGCATTTTAATTATCAGTGCATCCCTCTCCCCCCCCCATTTCCTACACTTAATGATTTTCATATCTGTCATTTCTTATTATAAAATGAGTGAAATTATATGTTAAAAACAACAAATTCACTTATTGTGATTAATGATTACAAGTTCCCTTTCCATATTCATATATTGCCATCTTATGGCATGTACTGTTTTTAGATTTAAATAGCAACATTCTATTTTGTATAATCAGCAAATGTTAAACTGAGTGATTATTGTCAATTTAATACTATTTGTTCAGAATGTGATTGTTACATTCTGTGACATTCCTAGTTCAGGCTTCTATTGTTTCCCTTGAACAACTTTGTTAGTTTGATGTCATGTATAAAACATTAGTTACCTTGGTAACAGCTTAAGTATTATGTATGGTCGAGATGGGTTACAAAAACTACAATTCAAGTTACAAGTTAAAGCAATTACATGACTTGTTATACATATTTACTTATATAAGAAAATCATCATGCTTCCCCTTCATGTTCAATATAGTGTGTCATTTATGACAAGTTAAAACAGTAGTGTTATTATACTTAAGCCCATGTTATTAAACTGAGTGTCTATTGTCAATTTAATACTATTTGTTTAGAATATGATTGTTACATTCTGTAACATTTCAAGTTCAGGCTTCTATTGTTTCTCTTGAACAACTTTGTCAGTTTGATGTTATGTATAAAACATTAGTTATCTTGGTAACCGCTTAAGTATTATATATGGTCAAGATGGGTTACAAAAACTACAATTAAAGTTAAAACAACTACATGACTTGTTTTGCATATTTACTTATATAAGAAAATTATCATGCTTCCTCTTGATGTTCAATGTAGTGTATGTCATTTATGATAAGTTAAGACAGAAATTTTATTATACACAAGCCCATGTTATTAAATCCAGTCTTTAATATCTAAATTCAGTGGACTGCTTCATCTTATGTGCCGATTATATATTTTATGTCTTGATTTACTAAAATCATACATTACATAGCTATTGTATGTTGTTTTTTCTTTTTTTTTTGGCTGTTGCTTAGTTATTTGAGAGACCACAAGCTGTTAAGCATTATCGTCACTCTGTTTCCATTACCATAACAACCTGGGAGCATACGTTTCAGTGTGTCTGTGTGCTGCTTGCCAGAGACTCACAATGCACCTGAAGCAAAGCTTTACTTCATTGCAACTTCAAGCCTAAATTCCCTCCCTTTCAGCGAGGCAGCAGCCAGGAAAAGAACAGAGAGCAAACAGATAAAAAAAAAAAAAAAACCTCCCAACAAGCTGCCCCAAAAAGAGACAACACACTCCTCCAGTTCCCCCCACCTCTCACCCAGCAGATGCACAAACAAACCACTTTCCATCAAAATATCCCAAATCACAGCTCCATCCACCCCCCTGCCCAGGATCCAGGACAAAACACCAAATGTCGCTTCCCATTTCACAAGCATCAGTAAACCTTGATCGCAAGCTGCAACCCACAGCTTCCCAGAGATGAAAACGGCAATATATAACAGCTGCCAGACACAGCTGCATCCACATACACCATGTCAGGCTTAGTCAAACAGCACTCAAAGCTATGATACCTGCTATAATTGATATTAATTATGTTTAGACAGAATAATAATGACATTTGTACCAGCTGCCAGACACGGCTGCATCCACGCACACCATACCAGGATTGATCAAACAGCACTCGAAGCTATGATACCTGCCATAACTGATATTAACTATATCTAGCCAGAATAATAATGACATCTGTACCAGCTGCCAGACACAGCGGCATCCACACACACCATATCAGGATTGATCAAACAGCACTTGTAGCTGTAACACTTGCTATAACTGATATTAACTATATTTAGACAGAATAATTATGACATTTGTACTAAGAGCTTGCTACTATTATTTAACCAGGATATACATGACATTTCTAAATTATACTTTAACTGAAGAAGGCATTAATCTCCATGACAGTATTTTTTTTCAAAACACTCTGCTGTTACTGCTATTATATATATATATTGTACATTTGAGTCTGAACTCTGATGAATGGTACCCTGTTAAAATAGTTAATTAATTACTCAAATGATTATAAGTAAAATCAATGAAAAATGAACAAGATAAGTATTCACTGAGTTCAAGTAGGAGAATAGAAACTTCTATGTTTGTATTATATGTTGCTTTGTTTGACTTATATATAATGTAAATAGTAACCCATCTTGACCTTCCTTTGTTTGTGAAGAATTATTGGACTCTTTGAACATTCTGAATAAATCATTGCTGTTTCTCAGTTGTTTAAGATTCCCTCCTTATTTATTTTTATTTTTTTACTCAAATGATTTTTATTTTGATGAAATAACACAATAATTTAATACATTCATAACATTCAATAACTATTTACAGTATTTACATTCAGCCTGACAAAAAGGATTCATATAAAAACATTTGTAGTTAAACAATAAGTTAATATATAAACTATGATAGTTAGGAAGAGTTTGGTTCCATCTATAGGGTATCAATCAAGTTCAAAACTTTCCTCCACGGACTATTAACCAATGGCTTAGGAAAAGTTATTAACTCTTTAGTTCTTTTCTCCATTAGTATGCATTTCTTCAGTGATGATAGGAATTCCTCCATTGTGGGTGCTACATTAGAGTTTCATCTTCTAGTTATACATTTTCTGGCTATTTCTAACATTGTCCACAGCAAATACAGGTCACCTTTTTTCATATTATTACTATTAATAACATTCAATAAAATTAAAGACTTTGTCAAAACAAATATATCAGTATAGATAGCTTGAAGAAATTTGTTAATCTTATTCCAATATGGTTTAATATTAGTAGAGTCATAAAAAGTATGAGACCAGTCAGCACTAGTGGACAGATGACATCTCCAACAAAATCCCTCCTTTTTTAAATAAAAACAGATGACAAGTGATGTACCATATCAGTTGATACTTTGAGAGATGTAGTTGTAAGAGTTATTTTTTTGGGACAGCTATCTTGGAATCAGTTTTTTGTTTCTTCTTTCTAGCATCAGTCCAATGATTTGTTTCTTTTATTCTTTTAAGAGTAGGGGCCATCCATTCCATTTCTTCTGGGATAGGCACTATGTTGTTTATTTTGATGAATATAGTAGTTTCTTCTAAGCCATCTCATTGGCAAAACACATTTTTATCTTGGCTGGAAAGGCCAACTGTGCTTTAATGTTGTTTTGTTTCAACAGTGTTATTATTGGCTAGACTTTTTTCCTTTGTTCTAGTATTCTGGAAGAATAATCATTGTCAAACCTTATCAGGCTTTGGTTGTATTTTAAGGGTGATTTTTTCTAAGCCAGACCTCCCAACCGAAACAAATTACTTGGTTTTTACCGAGTTTTGGGGTCCAAATGAAGGGGTGCCATGAATCCCGAGTGGCACCCCTTCATTTCCAATTATTTTTGCTATATTTTTTAATTTTCGCGCTGGCGGAGCAGACGTCATCACGTGCGCGATGACAGCAGCTCCAACAGGCTACCAGCCAGCTGGAATTGAGCTCAAGGAGCTCACATCATCATTTCCGGCTGGCCAAAATTGAATTGTGAGTGGGAATAGCAGAGGAACTTTGATAACAGCAGAGGAACTTGTTTGCGAGCAGGAACGGCAGAGCTATGAAGCTGAAAGGAACTGAACTGGAACTACTTAAGCTGAACGGCAGAGTTTGTGAGCAGGGATAATGGCAGAGGAATCAGGGTAAGCTTTGAAGCTAAACTAGTGTGTGTAAGCTGAATGGCAAAGGAATCAGGGTAAGCAAGGAGCGTGTGTGTGTGTGTGTGTGTGTGTGTGTGTGTGTGTGTGTGTGTGTGTGTGTGTGTGTGTGTGTGTGTGTGTGTGTGTGTGTGTGTGTGTGTGTGTGTGTGTGTGTGTGTGTGTGTGTGTGAGCAGACATTGTGCATCGAGACTGATTGATTTTGTTAATGTTTTTGAATGTAAGCATTAGCTCTTTACTTACTGACAGAAGGGCAGAGTTTATAAAATGTATCCTCCGGCTCTACATTTGTTCTTAGAAGTAGCAGTAGCAATGCATCACAATGCTGAGCACTTGTAAGATCTAAATTAGTGATTATGAAAAGTGAAACTTATTTTAATGATAAGCTGGAGAGACTATGCAACAATGTTTTAGTGATCATAGTTTTTAAGTCTAACCTTAATATGAAATAAGAGAAGACTCAAAATGGCAGTTTAGTTTTAGTAAGCTACATTTTATGATACTAGAACTTTAAGAAATAAATGTTTGGAATACATCTGATGTACTAAATATCAAAGTAATCCCAGTAACAGTATTTAAAACTTTTAATAAGCCATGTCATTGGGACTAAATATTATTATACAGAGTAAGTTCCAGAAGTAGCACGATTCAAGTTTCAAACCTAGCTTGTTTTACTAGTTATAAGTGATATGCCACAGCAAGTCAACACAAAACTGAAAGTAATACAGACATATTTTACTGGAGACAAGACAGTTAAACATGTGTGATTTTATTTGTTATACTAGCTGGAAGGTGTGAACATTTTTCTACGTTTGAGAATCAGGTCATATAAATCATATAAACAGCAGTCATGGCATCAAAAAGTATTCAAAAGGAAAGAAGCTTGCTTCAAACTACTCATTTCAATTTAAGTGCCTCAGCATAACATTCAGGCAATAATGCCCAACAGGAAGGACATTAGAAGAAAATAACAGACCACATGGGAGCCCAACACCAAAGGCAGAGGGCCTCCACATCCCTGGAAGGTGTATTTCCCTGTAACATCCACCCTAGTGGCCATTATTGCACAAAGAAAATGGGCATTTTTGTGAAGTTGTTTTATAATTATTTTATTATTAGCATATTTTAATCTTTTATTTTTTAAAGTAAAATAGTTCCTCCACCTTATGTTTGAAAGTTGTTGGAGTATATATAATTGTTGCTGGAGAAAGCATTTTACATCTAAAATATATTAATGATATAGCAAATGGACTCATACATAGATGGCAGACATACAGAAACACACACACACACACACACACACACACACACACACACACACACACACACACACACACACACTCTGCAGGATAACAAGCTTGTAAGGTTGTTGTCAGTGAATACTTCATACACCTTATAATTAAGTGAACCATAAATCTGGTTATTTTGTTTAATGAAACATTAAGTGCCTTAACCCATCATGCTATCCATAACAGCTGCAATTTCTTATTCACTTGGTTGCTGTACATATTTTAATTATATAAGATAGTGTTCCTTTTAGCAAAAATTTCCTTGCGAAAAAAAAATAAAAACATTGGTGTTCCAGTGACACTTTCCTTTGAGTCTGGGAACTGTTTAGTATGACTGGGCAGGATAAAGTTTTGCTGCTGCTGCTACTGCTGGTGGTGTGCAGTCAGCATGGCAGGACCGACAGCATTTGCATGTAAGTGGCTGATTTAACAGCTCCGGGGTACATTTTAGATAAGGTTATGTTCCATCATGTTTAAATATTTAGAATTACATTGAGTAATGCTGAAATTAGTTTATTACTATATTCATTATTTAGTGTCTCTAAAGAAATAACATGTATTTTCCAAGTAGAACTTTTAGATCTCGTAAATTTCAAAAGATTATCAGTCTGTCTGCTTTCACCAGGCAAGGCTTTCCAACATAGTTCTATCCATTCTATGAAAAGCTTTGTACCTTAGTGGTTTTTCAATGGGGATGAGGTATGGAGAGTGGTATTAACTATAACTCTCAAAATGGTCTGGTCAATATACTATTTATTGCTGGCATGGATTATTCAAGCAAGTTAAGCAGGTTTAATATCTGTGATAACTTAATTTACATATGATCTTAAGACTATTTTTTCTTAAGAGAAATAAATTATTGGCCAGGTCCTTGCCCAGTTTAGTTAATTAATTAATTAATTAATTAATTAATTAATTAATTGCTTGATTAATTTGTATTTATTTTTTTTCTGCAATTTCTTTTTCTGACCATTGCTTATTGCAACATATTTTAGTGTTTTCTGGTGGGTATGAAGTCAAGGCTCAAATGTCTGTCATTATTACTATTTGAGTGCTATTCTTAATGATTTGCTAGCAAGCAACAAATTTTATGAGGCACAGACTAAGATATGAGGCAAAAACTGGTGATGATGAGGTATGAGTAAAATAAATTACTTGTAACTGTAAATAAGTGGTGGTGTCAGCTGGAAAAGAATAGTAATTATAATACAAATCAGAGAGGTATATTCAAGTGATTCTGTCTGTTAAAAGATGGCAACAAGTTTTGTGGTGTGTGTGTGTGTGTGTGTGTGTGTGTGTGCCCCCATGTAACACACCTGGTGGCTAGAGGTATTCAGGCTCAAACCCTGTACCTTTGGTACAGGGTAAAAATAGCCTAATATCCCTAGCCACCACAATGTCTGAGCTTTGTCTAGATGTATTTTGTGCTAAGAGTTGAGGTCTATGATGAGAAGTGAGATCATTTGTTTTTTCTGTTGAGAGTTATGTTCTGAGCTTTGTCCAGATTTTTGTTTTGTACTAAGAGTTGAGAGCTATGATGAGTAGTGAAAGCACAGTTTGTATTCCTCCATTATTGTTTTTGTGCTAACAGTTCAGAACTATGGTGAGTGAGAAGTGAGAACTGAATTTGTATTCTCCCATCATTGGCTTTGTTTGTCCATTTTTTGTGTTAAGATGTTAAGAGCTATGTTGAGAAGTTAGAAATGAATTCACCAAATGATAGCCATTAAGTTTCAGTCTTCCTATATTTTAGGAAGCTTCTGATTTGGCATAGTAGTATGTTGTTCTGACCGTAGTGCATAGGGCCATGGGTTCAAAACTTGCTAGTGAAATGCATGGTGGTAACACATTTTATTCTACCAACTTTACAAAATGATACAATTAATGTTTAAAATATGTTGCTGGCTTTTGACCTTTTGTCTCCCTCCCACCAAAAAAATGAAATTGAAAATAAGTGCGAGATGCTGCGCTGTGCAAGATGCCTATGGCTTATACTACTGTCATTCTATTTATAGTGTGGGTGTGGAAGTAGACTTTTATGATGGAAATGTTCTGAATTGGGCAGTTTTGTCATTATTGGTTCGTGTGTTCTGTTTCATTGCCTACAGTACAGCCTACTGGTAAAATGTTCAAACAATACATTTAGAATGTGCTCTAACAAGTGTGTTGTATTATACAAGGAATATAATTTAATAAAGTCAGGAAGGTCTATAAAGAAAAGAGCACATGTATGTTTCTTGTTTTGTGTGCAAGGGGCCAATGATTTGAAAACAGCCCAAAGGTAATCTTTATCCACCACCGGCCAGATGCATTTTCTTTGGATGTGGTGTGGGTTTAAATGCTGTTTCAAAGAATGTGAGTTTCAAGGGCAGAAAAGTTTTAATGTCAAGCCTATTTTCATTGTGAGACAGTATTGCTTTGTTTACCAGATCATGATGTCTATTAGTGTTTCTGCACTGTGCTGTAAAATGTAAAAACAAAATCCAAATAATCTTTGTAGAAGTAAAGCAGTATGCATACATTAGTGTTTATGGTAAATGGGGTGAAATAGCCAGGTAATGGGACATTGGAATGGCTGCAGGGGGGACTCTGGTGCCATATTTTGGTTGTCTGTTCTTCAGTTTGCATTTGAAAGTTGATATCCCACAATTCCATTGGAGTGGGTAGGGTTTTGTAATTATGTATGCACATGAGATGTTAATCAGTGTACAGATTTGTACCTATTTTTCATGGGCCTTGTCCAGATTTTTGATGTTTCCAGGTTGAGAGGTATGCTCTAAGCAGATTTTAATATTAGTTCCTTGTCCAGAAATGAAAGAAATTTTATAACTATTGATCTGGGTGGAGTATTTGTTGAGTTAGAAGCAGGTTTCTTCAGTGTTCTATGTACCCTTTCAATTCCAAATGAAAGTCCCTCTTTCAAGTCTAAACATTCAGGAATCCAGGTTGTTCAGAATGAAATAATGTCTTCACCTTCAGTGTTTTCAGGCAGACCAAAGATCCTTATGTTGTTTCTTCTTTCCCTGTCTTCTAAGTCATCTATTTTGTTAAGCAGTCATGTATTCTGTTTAAGCAGAAATTCTTTTTGGAATTCTTCCTCTTTGAGTCTCCCTTCAATGTAATTTAGAGAAGTCTCTATATTTGTTATTTTTGTCTGGTGTTGCTGTAATAGTTCCTTAAAAGTATTGGTCTGTTTTTGAGAATTTAATTTGAGGTTTTCTAATTCATTTTTAAAGCCATCCATTTCAAATATAGTTCCTGTAAGGTATATGTCATCAATTGCAGTTCTTTTAACAAAGCAGCATCTCAGTGAGAATTCCTTGAGTTGTTCATATTCAGTGACTCAATATATCTCCAAGTTACTCGACAGGAAAATGTTTGCATATCTCCACCAAAATTGATATTTATGTAGTTTAGTAGTTTATCTATAGATTTCTGATATTTTAGACTTGAAAATAATACAACTTTCCTATATTACTATACTAATTTATGGAGCTTTCAAAATTCACTGCTCTCAGTTGGCCATCTAGTCTCCGTCCCAGGTTTGAAATTCTTCACCTCCATAAGCAACAAGTTTCGCACACCTTGTCAAATCAAGCCTTTCTCCCTGACACACTCCAGCAAATGTTTCTGCTGACATAACATTATACTTGAAACCAGTATCAGCTTTGAGCTCCATGGATTTGCCACTTATCAGAAAAGTACAAAATATTTCATTCTTTCCCTTAAATCTACTGTATTGACTATTTCATGAAGCACTGACACACCATACACATAAAGAGTAGGGTTGCAGCTCTCTAATTGATCAACTCATATCTTAAAATGTTCCCTTTTAATAAAAGAATGTGGGCCTTTTGATTTACAAAACTTTTTGAAATTATTCCATTTACTGCAGTTGTGGCATTGATGACCAAAAGCTAAACATTTCTCCCTTTTAGATTCATGGCTTCCACCACAGTTACGACAGTTGGCAATGAAACTAGGTTGGGGCCCATGCTTTGAGTTTGCTGACTCACTCTTATGCTTTACTGAGACTGTGCAAACTTTGGAATTTCATGGAAAGTTCTGGAGTTTACCAGTGGGTGCTGCAGGGGCTACAGTTGCTGCCATGTGCTTGGGCCTTTTTCTTTTAATAACTTACTGCAAACTATCAACATAAAATGTATCACTATGCTTTCTAGAGCTGTTCTTATTTGTAAGCATACTTGTGTGCTTTTCTATAACCTCATATATCTGAAAAAAATCTCAATAGCCTTATTCAAAGTTAAATCATGTCACGCAGCAAAATCTTAAGCATCATATTTTATACCACACACAAGTCTGTCCTTTATCAGCTCATCCCTTAAATCACTAAATCTGCACATTTTAGTTTTGTTTCTCAGGTCAGTTATATATGCTGCAAAAGTTTCACCAGGCTTTTGATCCTTTGTGTAAAATAAGTGCCTTTCCATTCTATCCATACTTCTCAACTGTACAGATTTTCACAGAATGTCCAGATTTTTGCCTCAGAATTTTGGTGCGTTCCTCATAAAATGTGTGGTTTTCTGGCAAATCATTGAAGATTGAAGTCACTAAATATTACTAAATAATGACAGACATTTGAGTTTCAGACTTTATATCCTTCAGAAAATATGTAATGATGCGAAACCTGTTATTCTAGAACTTTCTAAGTTTATAGAAGCAATATTTAAATTCTGTCCCTATTTTTGGTCCTTTGTCCCCCATTCTTTCTGGCTTTGTCCAGATTTCTTGCACTGAGAGGTTGAGATGTATGATTGCAACATTTGCCTGGGAGTTACACATTTTTCTCAATTTATATTTCAAGCACTCAGTGTCCTCCCTTGACTCAGCCGGTACAACAATATGATGGTTTCCCCCTCTTTGTTATAAACAACAGGTGCATATACAAATGAACTTTCCCTTTCTATAGCTTCTGACTCAGCTAAATTAAGTAGAATAAATGCCTTTGTATGGTCATCTTTATCAGAAAATGCAGCCTGTATGAAAATGTCATACTCTTGCTCAAACACTCTCCAGTTCTTAGCAATATTACTATCAAACACAAGTGCACTGGGTGTTTGAAATCTGTCTGCTATGCCCACAAACACACTGAAAATATGCCCGTTGTAATTATGTACAAGAAAAACTGTTTTGTGAGTTTGTAACAACATTCAAATGCACAATAAACTCTTCAGAATACTGTACTTAGTGAACTATGTTCTGTAATGGCTGTATTCTGTGAAATATGCCCTGTAATGGCTGTACTTTTGGAAATAGCTTTAATGTAACACTGCACAAACATGCAAACAATTTATACACTTCTGATAACTCGAGTATCTTTGCTTAATACGAAAACTACATGCTCTGTGTAAATGCAGTTGTTTCCCCTTATTTTGTTTTATGCAATTTGAACTTTATTTCAAACATTTTCTGTAGTAATTCAAATATTTTTATCAATATTGAATATCATTTAGAACATTCTGTACACCCCATTTCACATTATGCAAAAAGAAATAGTGCCGAGCAAGTTTTAATACCTGAAATTCATTTCTGACCTGTTTTGTGAAGTATGCACATTTTAGGGATGATTCACTCTTGTATATTCCTCCAGTTCCAAGCAATTGCCTTAAGTCATTTTAGATAAGCTGCCTTTAACTTCATGCCCCTTGGATATGCTGTTTCTGATTCCATGTCCTTTAGACATGCCAGTTCTGCCACCATGTCACTAATTTGTCTATAACACATATGACAAGAAGGCGGGGGTTTTCATTTAGATGCTTTAATACATAGAAACACATCAGGATGGATAGCAGTATCATTAAATATGAACTAACTAGTTAACAGACAGACCTTACATACAGTACATACATGCTTACATCTCAACAGTTCACTACAAAATGGCAGTCTAGCTTGCACGTGCTCAGCATTTATACATTTGTGCAAGCCCTTGGATAGCTTCTTAAAGGTACATACACACATATTGATGTACTTAAACCATCCCATAGTGGGTAATACATTGCTTTACTGAAGTATATCTCTGTATTGTCTGCAAGGGGGTTTAGGTCTGATAGCTTTAATGAGACTGATCTGTGTTCAGATCCTAGCAGGGAGGATCTTACAATGGTGGGCTGTAGTGGTCACCCATATGGGATATACATGAAGCAGTACGTCGCCTCCCTTTATGGGAATGTTACACCACTGGTCCAGGGCATTGTAGTTAAGATGTGGAGTATCCTTTGGGCAAGTGAGCTTTAGCATGACTAAACCAACACAGTTGGTGGTTACGTAATGTCACCCCAAATCATGGTGTACTGATATATCTTGATAGAAATGTGTGCAAATAAGCACAACAGGTGTCTGGATTCATGGAGCTATTCCTGTGGCTGGCTATATCTTGATTGCTTGCCCTTCCAGCAGTGAATAGCACCTGCAGTGTGTCTCCAGAAACGCATACTGTTTCACTAAATCTGGATGTGTATCTATCCTTAATGAATATGTATACACAACCTGCATTACCTTGCACACTGTCAGCTTGAGGTCTGAACATGTGGAAGGATGTGTAGTCTGGTATGGCCATGGTGCTGTCCACAGCCTAAACCAGGTGTCTTTGCACAAATGTCTGCATATTCCAGGGTGAGGACACCTTCCATATAGTGATGTTTAGTGTTACCATTCCCAGCATGTAGCAGCATAATATTAGTATAATAATTATTATTATTATTATTATTATTATTATTATTATTATTATTATTATTATTATTATTATTATTATTATTGTTATTATTATTTACTGACATTTGTTGACTGGGAAAGTCCACTGGGTTAAAAGCCCATTTTCAGTGGAGGCCCAGGGAGAAAAGCTCCACAGTTTAAACAAACAACTATAGGAAACAAAATATAGCAAACAAAATATTATACAATTAATATACAAACCCGGGGAGAAAGGCTCCACAGTTAACACAAAGCAATATAGCAAAACAAAATATAGCAAACAAAATATTATACAATTAATATACAAACCCGGGGAGAAAGGCTCCACAGTTAACACAAAGCAATATAGCAAAACAAAATATAGCAAACAAAATATTGTACAGTTAATATACAAGCACCAGTACACAGGTAAAGTACAGAGTTGTAAAACAGATGCATATGTAATGGACAAATAATATAGTAATTCCAGTCAGCAAAGCAGATTAAAATCAGAGGTGGTAGAAGGCAGGTTCTTGGTACACTAAGTTTTGGGGGTAAGGCAGTTTACATTGTATTTCACAGATACAGCCTGGATTTTGTAAAAAGTAGGCTTTTAGTGCAGCTTTAAAGGCATTTAGGGAGTCCAGATGAGTAATAGAAGAGGGGAGGGTATTCCATAGTTTGGCTATGTTGTAAGAATATAGGCATTGTCCTGCTCTCTTATTGGGTTTCACTATGTTTAGAAGAGTTCCCTCTGAGGAATGGAAGGTTCAAGTAGGTGCATTTGTGCATAAGATGGATTGGAGATTTGGGCAGCTATTGAGTTGGAAAATTAGTTTATGGGCAATTGTTAGCGGAGTAAACAGGAGATAGTGGTGAAATTCTAACAGGTTTGAGATAGCGTTGCAGTGGTGTGAGCGGTTAGACAAGTTTAAGGTGAATTTTGCTATCATATAGTAGCATTGTTGTAGCTTACTACTGAGGGATGTATGGAGGTTGATGAAAATGGGGCTCCCATACATAAGGGATGGAATAAGCAAAGTGTTAGCTAGTTTGATCTTAGTTTGTTTATCAAGGTAGAGTCTGTATTGGTATAATTTGCCCAGTTTGAAGTGAGTTTTCTTTACTGTATTGAGTATGTGTTGTTCAAAGGAGAGTTTATTGTCGATAGTAATTCCTGGAAGTTTTGCATATTATATCTATTCAATTTCTGTTTTGTTACGGGAGAAAATCGTAAATTCTCTAGTTGTAAGTTTTGATGAGAATATTAACAGTTTAGTTATTTGGGGGTTAAGCATTAATTGAGCATCATTTAGCCAGTCTATATATATAGCCATGATGTTGTATGAAGATGGCATTCTAATTAGAAAGTTTACCCTCTAGATAGTACCTGTAAGATGCACTGTGGGGGTATCAGCAGCCTTGGCCAGTACTCAAAATCCCAGGGGTGAGAGATGAAGACCATCTTTGGCAAAGCATTGATGTCTGCTGAGAAAGTTATCCCCGGCAGACATGTAGTGGATCTTCTTACAATGACATCACACACTAAGGCAATTATTGAAGTCCCTCATGTTCTGTGTGTATTGAGCCATCATACTAGGGGAGGGTCAAATGCAGCTAAAAGCTATGGGCATACCAACGAGAGACAGAGTGGATAAGCCCAGTCATGTGTCTGCATACAGTCTGGTGACATATGTCCCTATTCATACACATCTGCAGGAAATATGATGTCGTCATAATGTCACCTTATATTCCTTGAGTTGCGGCAATGTGTGGTATGGCGTATCATGTCAACCCACACACAGCTGTGACATTTCCTATATGTAACCTGGTGACACGGACATCAATGTGTCTCAAAATGTACTCACATATGAATAATAGGTCAGCATTTGTGATGTAATTCAGGTATGTGACTGGTGAGACCAGTAGTGCATACAGTATTATGTGTACTGTGCTTTCCAGAGGTAGGTTTTCTGAGGTGTCTGTTGTTTGTGAATGTGTCTGGTAAGGAGCTGTACACATGCAGGTATATGTGTTGTGGGTGTGGGTGGTGCATGAGGTGTGCTGTGCATGTTGGCAAAATGCCCATTGCTATATGTACTGACTGTTGTGTGAGACACCATGCAATCAAGGTTTGAAGTACAGTCACATCTGTCACACAGTGTGTTTGTGTGGCATAGGAGTAGAGGGATGAGTACACTTTCCACATGTCATCAGCAGTCATTGATAGTGCCATTAGCAATAGAGTCATGCTTGTGTGTACATCACAGGGGTTCCTACTAGAACAACGAAAGGGCATTTTGTCAAATGTTTTCATCGACACATGTAGGGCGAACAGGCAAAACAGAGAAGCAGGCGTTTAGTGAAATATTTCCCTGGGAAAGAAGTCACTTGACCGCTTCATTGCCTTGCCGTGTTCTGAAGTGTAGTGTGGTCCCTTGTCTGGTATAGCTCCCGAGCATGATTGTGCAACAGTTATTGACCTTAGGGTTAGGGTGCAGGTTAAGGTAAGTGCATATGTATGAAAGTGTTTACTGTTTTTTATTTTGCATTAGATGTATGGTTGAGTTACGTGTGTATGTATTTTCAGCTGTTTACTTTTGTTAGTTACTGATCTTAGGGTTAGGGTGCAGGTTAAGGTAAGTGCATATGTTTTAAAATGCTTACTGTTTTTTTTTTCATTAGATGTATGGTCAGGTTACATGCATAGGTTCATAGATTAGTACAAAGCTAACTGCCCTTGCGAGCCATTTTAAGCCCAGCCAATTATCCCTTGTGAGAATCAAACCCCACACCTTGTGTTTGCAAGGCAAACACCTAAACCATTAGACCACCCTCGTAATTTACTTGTTTACTGTTTTTTTAGGGGGGTATAATTAGGGTTAGGGTATGTGTGTATGTGTTTGGAAGTGTTTAAAGTTTTTTTTTTTTGGGGGGGGGGGGTGGAACAGCAATTTCTTGCCATAGGAAAGAAATCGCTGTTGTGTGGTTTCGACGTTTTCAGCTTTCGCTGAATATGTGTCAATGAAACACCATTCACTGTTTTCAGCATTCTGTGTTTTAATATGAACCCCATCACAGCACACCAACATTAGGCAGTGCATGACAGATGGTGAAATGTAACATGTCACCTGTATGTAGGTCCCCTACGGTAACACAGCACCTGACAGTGTGCTATATGATGCTTTTCCAGCCATGTGGACCTTGGATTGACCATAATCCTGCCATTCGAGATGGTCGCAGTACCATACCTACAAATGTGACACTCTGCAAGTCCTGCAAAGTTAGTGTCATGCTGCCACACCATTGGGATTGACAGCCTGAAACACAATGTTTGTAGGCATACCTTGCAGTGAAGGTGTGCATGGCCATGTATGCACAGAGGACTTGTTCAACTTTTCCATATTTTGACAATATAAATGGGATTACTTTTACCCCTAGATTAAATGTCAGTTGCTACACCAAGGGAGTAGTATATGCATTGAAGTGCTCCTGCAACCTGTTCTATATTGGTGAAACAAAAAGGTTATTTAAGACAAGGTTACAGGAGCACTTAAAACATATATAAAAAATAAGAAAATAGAAAGTCCCATAGCACAACATTATATGTTATGCCATTATGGAAACAGTGAGTGTTTAAGGGCTACAATATTGGAAGTTGTGCAAGGATAGGATGACACAGAAGTTAAAAAGCCTTCTATATAAAGAAACTGTTTGTATATTAAAGTTTGAAACATTGCCACCTAATGGGTTAGACACTGAGTGTAATTGGAGGGTGTTCCTCTAATTAGAATTTTTAATAGGAGAAGGTATTAATTCTGTTCAAAGAACTATTGACAGCTTTGTGACTAGAGGAAATGAAAGTAATTCTGAACGAGTTGTTGATACGAGTGGGAGAGATCAACCTAATTTGCAGTGGAGAGAACTGTTGGAAGAAGGCCGTAACCGCAGAGTGAATAACCCATTTTCGGATGTAGAACAAAGAAATGTAAGTTCCTTACAACCTGAAATGCAAGAATCTGTGGTGAAATTGGAGAGGGTGTTAACTAAAAAAAACTTTCCTACTACAATACCATCTACTTTGCCTGCAAAGGTATGTTGAACTAGACATTACCCCTCGGGGTCTTAGTTTATATAAGAACCCTTCTTTACCCTTTGACTTGTCAGACTCTGAAGATAAAATGTATGAAAAACATTGGAAGGCTGCAGCACATAACTGTGTACCGGAATAGGTTAAAATATTAATAGAAAGGGATATGGTAAGGTAGAGAATTTTGAAGGAAGAAGTTGCCTTATTATGTTCCTCTATTTCTAGTCAGTTGAGTGCAGTATGTTTTGAAAACATCATAAAAGAGGTCAACAATAAACTGTATGAATTTTCTCAGAGGTTAACTGAACAAAAAACTAGGAAAATCAGTTGTGACCTAAGGGACTACAATAATGGTACAGCCTTCACAACAGGAACTGATAGGCATAAACGTCAAAGGGGCGGGTACTCCTTTGTAAGGGAAGGAAGAAAGCAATATGTCTCTTTTGTTTTGTCAGGAACCAGTATGTTGAAATGGGAGGAAGATAATGGAGAAGATACTTCATATCCACCATTACCTAATGTACAAAAAACAGATTATCTGAATAAAAACTTTTGGAGTAATCAACAACAACTGAACAATGGGCATAAATGAGGCCATTTTGAGCAGACAAGCAGACCACAGCAGTAGCAGAAATGAAAATGGCATTGACTTAAAAGTGTTTTTTAACACAAGCTAAAAATATCCAAGTTATTTGCAATAATTTGATTTTAAATTTATCAGGATGTGATTTGAGTAACATTGAACTGTCCGTTTTAAACTACGGTTTAAAATTTATTCCAGCTGTCCATTTGAGAAAACATGTTTTTAAGGGTGAAATGTTTTGCTTTGTAAGAAAGTTACATTAGTTGGATTTTTATGCTAAACAAAATGCTCATGTGAATGAACTGTTAGATTTGTTTAATAGTACATTTGATACAAATGAAGGTGACATTTTTGTTTCATGTGATTCTTTGTTTGATAATGATATTAATGCATATTGTTTACTTGACACAGCAAATATAGAATGTAAGTACCTCCATTTACTAATGATATCATTAAACAATTTTCTGCTATGGTGGGTTTTGAAATAGATAAGATGTACAGGGAATTTATAAAAAATAAAGACAGGATAGTTTATAATGTGTCTAAAGAAGAATGGACAATATTGAAAGAACTAAGTGAAAGATACGAATTAGTCATTAAACCTGCTGACAAGGGGCATCAAATAGTTATAATGCACTATTTACAATATAAAAAATGTGTGATGATAATTTAAATGGCAGTGATACCTATAGGAAAGTTGCCTTTTCAAAATATAATAAAGCATTAGTCGACTATAATGAGCTACTTTTGAAAGGGTATAGGTTAGGTTATTTTTCAAAACAAGATGTTGAAAAAAAGTTTACTTCTAATGGAAGTGTTATTGCTAGATTTTACTGTCTCCCAAAGGTGCATAAAAATTCTGTTGCCCCACCAGGTCAGCCTATAGTAGCTGCTACAAATTATTTTTCCCATAAAGTTGGCATTTTTCTACATAACTTTTTGTTAAAGTCTGTTGTTCAGTTGGGTTCATATATAAGAGATTCATTTGATTTTCTTGAAAAAATAAAAACTATTATATGGAAAGAAAACAATTATTGGTTGGTAGCAGATGTGAAAAGTCTGTATACTAATATTAGTGACCAGTTAAGTTTGGAATCGGTTAAGTATTTTTTGGGAGATAACCCATTGACATGTTACATGGTTGAGTTGTTACAATTTTGTTTAGATCATTATTTTGAATTCAATGGGGAGATTTTCCATCAAATAAAAGGTACGGCGATGGGGGCTTCTTTTGCCCCCATATACGCCAACCTGTTTATGGATCTCTGAACAAAAGGTATTTGTACAAAATGGAATTCCATAAGAAGTATGTTATGAAATACTTCAGGTTCATTGATGACTTGATTTTTGTGTGTGAGGGGGAGAGTCCTTAGTCTCAGTATTCTTTGTAGACTTACGACATAATGGTTTTGACCTGGGCTTTGATGAGTTGCAGGCAGGTAGAAAGTTCATTTTTTTAGATATGTAATTAGAAGGAAATGTAGGACAGAATGTACAAACTAGAGTAGGTAGAAAATTCCCTGATGTAAGCCATATCTTAAATGGAAAGAGCTGTCACCCTGAACACTGGATTGAGTCTTTACCTTATGGTGAATCCATCTTGTGGGAAGATTTAAAGTTTATGTGTGGTCGATTTTTGAGTAAAGGATATGAAAAAGGAGTCTTAGAGGAAGCCTTGAAGAAGTTAATTAAACAAACTCAGTTTCAAAAAGGAAATATGTTTAAATACAACAACATAATAGAATAGATAGACATCAGAATAAGATTAAGAACAAGGGGCAGGTGTACTTTGTTACCACATTTAATGTGAAGACAAAAGATATATTTGATATAGTTAAATACTATTTGAAATTTTTACTGAAACATCACAGACTGAAGGATATATTGCCACATATGCCATCATTATCCTTAAAAAGAGGAAGAAGTATTATTTCAATGTCCCAAGGAAAATTTATATAGAACTATAGAAATTAGAGGTATGAGGTCATGTAGCAGATGTTCTGTCTGCCATTATGTTATGCCATATTTTGACAAAATAAATGGGATTACTTTTACACCTAGATTAAATGTCAGTTGCAACACCAAGGAGGTAGTATATGCATTGAAGTGCTCCTGCAACCTGTCCTATATTGGTGAAACAAAAAGGTTATTTAGGACAAGGTTGCAGGAGCACTTAAGAGATATATAAAAAATAAGAAAATAGAAAGTCCCATAGCACATTATATGTTATGCCATAATAGAAACAGTGAGTGTTTAAGGGCTACAATATTGGAAGTTGTGCAAGGATAAGATGACATAGAAGTTAAAAAAGACTTCTATATAAGGAAACTGTATATTAAAGTTTGAAACATTGTCACCTAATGGGTTAGACACTGAGTGTAATTGGAGGGTGTTCCTCTAATTAGAATTTTTAATTGGTCTTAATTTGTGCTCCATTGCTGCCTCACAGCAAGAGGTTCTCTGGTTCAATCCTCGGCTGGGGTGCCTTCTGTGCGGAGTCTGCATGTCCTCCCTGTGGTCGCGTGGGTTTCCTCCGGGTGCTCCGGTTTCTTCCCACATCCCAAAGACATGCTGTAGGTGGATTGGACACTCTATATTGGACCTAGGTGTGAGTGTGTGCATGTGTGTGCCTTCTGTGGAAGGTTGGGCGCCGGGCTGGCAACTCAACACCGTAAAACTTCACTGCCAATCATGAGCAGACAAGGTGATCCGCTGTAGTGACCCCTAACCGGGAAAAGCCGAAAGAAGAAGCAGAAAAAGAAGAAGTTAATTTGTGCTCTATATAAGCATAATGTTGACTGTAATGTTTTATCTCTTGAAGGCTTGTTAGCCGAGGTGCTAAGATCGATTAAAGGATTTTCTACTGTGGTCTGCTATTCCTTCTCATTTGTGGTATTGCTGTTACTTGCAGTTGCTTTGTTGTTTATATGACTTGTTCAACTTTGCTGACATTCCATTGCCCTTGCAAGCATTCAATGTCTGTCAAGCAAATACACAGCAAACTAGTTGTTGCGTGGAGTAGTGTCCAACTACAGAGTACCTGTGTAAAACCTCCCACCTTTCCTTCACAGGTTATACATTTTATGCTTCTCTATTGTTTGTCTGTGCTCTGTACAGGCACCTTGGATGACTCTTTTCTTGGAAAATGATGAAAGTAAGAGCAATAAGTAATAGCACAGTGGACAACTAGCATGCAGTGCCAAGCAGTGTTCCCAGATCTCTCAGTCATCTGATATGTAAAGCCATGAAAGGACTTAGCATGGATACAGTCAGTAACAATGTCATACACCTACCGACACTGCACCAAACACAGTTTGTTTTGCTCAAGGGCAGATCATGCCTACCTACCCTAACTGGTGGACCTCATTGAGTTTTACATTATGGAATGGATGGCAGAAATATGACTCACTCCAACTACTATGGCCTGACAAGGTGTTTGAAAATATTAGGCCAGCAGGCCTTGCTGGAAACTGCATAGGTTGTTTACAGAGTGGTATGTCAGCTGGTGGATAGGCAAGTGTCTGGTAATCATAATCTGGGAAGATAACATTGGGTGGATGTACACTACAATAATGCCAGTCAACAGTGGACTTCCCTCAGACATCATTAATAGAGAACCCTCATAGCCATTCCCTTCTCTGCAGTCACAGCCACTGTCAGTGACCTCTGACTGACTACATTAGCAAGTGATTGCATATTAGGAGCTGTCACTGAATCCCACACAGAACCAACAGTTATCTAGGATGGCCTGAAACACACATTCGGTTGTTGTCAGAGCCACTGACAAATAATAAATGCGAAAGACTGTACAATACTATCCATTTGGAAGCAATCTATCCCTGGAAAATATAGTAGAGTCCACACATCACACACAGTTGAACCAATACCCCATGGACTTATGGAAACAGAGAGTAATGTAGCCTTTGACTTTCACTGGTCGGTAAGATGTGGGGATCCATTCAGTTTTGTACAACCTATACAGAGAAGTGTGGCATGTAAATCCCAGACTGTCATTGTTACACTGTATCAGGAACTCATCACACCTATCATTGAGTGCAGTGGCACCTTTATGTCACAACATAGGCATATCTTACAACTCTAGCAGCCACACAGGTTCCATGGTACACCAATACACATTGCAGATAACATGTCCGATACAGTCCATGTCAAGAGCGTACATGTGTAGTCTGTCTCCTATATGCTTTGGAGGGGATGTGTATGGCTGCCATTCAGGGAGGTGTAAGATCCCAATGTGTACCTCCTGCTTATCCAAGAGAGAACTAACATGTATTACCTGTTATATACACCTACACCATCACTGTGGTATAAATAGTACATGCTGGAGAGACAGGTATGCAACACAGACACTAAACCCAATATGTAACAGGCTCCCCATGCATGTGAAACAGACGTCTGCTGTAATGCACATCATGTGCAAGTTACACAATGGGATGCAAAACAAGAGAATCATAACTGCTGTAGGACAAATGTCTGAATTGGACACAGGAAATCTGTACATGGGTTATATCCATCACCACAGCATGTAGATGTGTTAGGTCCAGAAAACCTGATGGCACTTATCAATGGTATCAGACTGTGTCCTAGATGAGGGATGCATGAGTAGGCTGTGTGATGCCATTGTCCTTGTTAGCCTGTTATACACATATTATCCTATGGAGTCATGCACCTATACTGCTGTACCTTGCTGGAGACATATGTCTTCTGTGCTGATGTTCCAGCCTGTGCTGTGATGTCTATGGGTTTATTGCCACTGTGTATCCATAGTTGTCCCCTACAGACTACTGCAACTGCACCATAAACAGGTCAGTGACACACCTTTCATTGTGTAAGTATACAGCCATTACAACATCATACAACATAAGGTACACAAAATTATGTGGCTTACTCATTACAAATGTCAGCATGCACTATCTGTCAGTGACCAGTGCAAGTGGCATGACAAAAAAGCACTGCGTTACACAATTGCATATTAATTTATATAGTCACCCTGTGCATCAGACACACAGCTTCATTTCCCTGCATCGATGATGAGGATGACAGGGATGGGGCACAGGAATCATCACTTGTACAGGGTGTTGTATGGGGGTGCAGGAAGCCTAGGCTGACCCAATAGGCTGAACGCATATGTGTTAGTCAGGAAGAGGAAGAGAAGCAGGCAAGATGGGCCATGGAAATGTGCCGTGTGTATCTGTAGGTGACCTAAATTTGACATTGGTGTGTGAGTGTGTGCATAAACACAGTCAAGCTCAGTGCTAACTCTACATGAGTGTAGGTTGGACAGCTCTGAACCGTGTATAGTACAGCTGACAGTTAACTGTTTCTGCCCCTGAACATGGGTTGTTGCCCTGGCACCTCCATGGCCAAAGTCAGAAGCAGTGCTAGTACCTGACAGTGACTGCTGTCTGCTGGGACCATGTCCTACACAGGAATGCCCAGGACCACGAGTCAATAGCATGCCACATCTTGGTGTGGACAGCACACTCCCTTCTGGAGCACTGGATATACTGCCACTATGGGAGCATGATTGTGCATGGCCAAGTGGACTCTCAGCAGATGGGGTTGCTGACCTACATCCATGGGTCTGATGCTCAACTCCAACCAGATGTTCCATCACAGACAATGTGCATTCCTGTACAGATGTTCTGCAGTCTGTCTCAGACCACCTTCTTTCCACTACGTCAGTGAACCAATCCAGGATATTACCAATGTGGTGGAGGCAGTCACACATATCAGACTGTGCTGCATCCATAACCCTTAGCATTCATCTGGAGTTCCTATCGGAACTTATCTGTACCTCCATGATGGGCCAAACATACACCGAGTGATCCATGATGAGACACCTGCAACAGGTGGTGGAAGGACAGCAGGCCCCCTATGAGCACTCTTCTCAATCTGCTTGTGTGGAACCTTGACACTGTCTGGATATAGCCAGTGTCTGCACTCACTGGAGCCATAGTTGCCATACTTTCCTGTTCAGTGTCCCCATCCTCTGAATGTCCAATATCTGTGGACTCCAGGGATTGGGTAAGTGTAGGCCTACTGACTGTGGGCAATGATAATGAGGGCAGAAGAGGAATGCAAACCTCTAGGACAGATTCAGCCCCTGAAACCCCCACCTGTGCCTCACTTTGGCCTTCAGAAGCAGAGTTTGAAGAGAGACTGTCATCAGGTTGTTTAAGGGACAGAGACCAATCCCCCTGGTCACATGTGTTAAGAAAGGGAAAAACAGTGCATTAATACCTGCACAATTATGTTCTGCAGTACTATGTTACAATATATGTAAAGCTGTATACACTGTTGTCACTATTAAAGACCTTTTAACCCCCAACCTCATAAAGTAGCACGAGGACATTACTTTTCCCACAAACATCTGTAGTTACTTGTAAATAAAAGCTCTTTAAAATGCAGTCTCATCAGCAACAATAATGTATACTGTTGACATTTGTGAAGACTCTGTACAGTTGACACATATGGCAATCTGTAATGTCCTGACAATACTGTCACATCAATCAGTGTTGACACACCTACAAGGCATAGGTATGACTCTAAAATGTGTACAGTCAGAAAATATCTGTGCAGTTGGCAATCATGCCCACAGTACAGCATTCCAGCCATCAGGTCTGGGATGACATTTTAGGAAATACATTGCAGAAATCTACATCTGTAACAAAACAGTGCTGTGCTTACTAGGAGCAGGACCACAGCCTTGTCCAATTCCCGAGGGATCTGTATAAAGTTAAGAGAGGGGGTAATGTAAACACCACCACACGTTGCACTATAAAAGGGTAATACATCCATATATCTAACATTTACAGTAGTTACTTTGTTGATTGATATGTTGGTCACAATCAGAGCATGATATTGAAACTGCAGTTAAACTCCTCCCTCTGCCCAAAGAGAAAACACCTGACACCCATGTAAATGTATCTACACCTTGACACACTGAATGCTACAGTATTCCAATGCTGATCAAACGAAGCCTACCTGGACGCTCCTCTGCCTTGGAAACTGTGGCACACACATCCACAATATACAGAGTGATGGATGCCTAGCAGCTGTTGTGTGTTCCTAGATTCCCCAGAAATTCCTCTGTGGCTGAGAGTGGTTGTTCTGCTGCAGGCCCTCCACCAGTGACACCATGATCACTGGCCATATCTGCTGCTCTTCTGCATGTAGCATTATTCATATCCCTAGCCGGTTGCCAAACATACTCATATGTCTTGTTCTGTTGACCTATGGTGTTCACATCATGGACAATGTCAGCCCACAGTGCTGCCCGCTGTTCCCTGTTGTACCTCCCCCTGCACAGCAGGAGTTCATGGGGTTGAAAGAGGCCTTCCAGGATGATATCATTCTCAGCATCTGTAAAAGGGACACATCATCTGGAGATCGTGTTTCCTGAAAGACAACATAGGAACACGTCAGAATCACATACATGGAAGTACACTATGTAGAGCTACAGCAAGAACAGAATGTCTAGCATTATACAATGCTTGATCACACATGTCATATTCCACAGTGTGCAAACATACTTTTTTGTTGTTGTCTTTCGGCTTTTCCCGGTTTGGGGTCGCCACAGCTGAACTCCGGTCAGCTAATGATTGGCAGTAGATCTTTACGTGCCCTGTTGCCAGCACTGATGCACAACCTTCAATGAAGGTACGCCCATTCACACATGTCTCCTCACAGAAGACGCTCTAGCTGAGAATCGAACAGGACAATGTCTTACTGTGAGGCAACAACACTACCACAGCACCACAAACATACTAACCATGTGGATACAAATCAGATACTAGCAATAGTCAGCTATACACACCCAACACAGGATTCATATCCAAGAAGCTCCCCTCACTCTAGAACAAAATCCCAATCCATGTTAGGCAGAGCCCCTCAATGACCCTCTTCAAGAGAAATCTTGACGAGTGGATGGGAGATCGTAGGTTTACCCCTGGGATCTCTTCTGTGTCCCTACTAGACAGAGGCACAGTAAACTAACCTTAAAAGGGCGATCTTCTGTGACCTACTATACAGAGGCACAGTCAACTAATCTAAAAGAGTGGCGAAAGCCAAACACAATCTAGCTAGGCTTATAAATGCCCTAGGGCAGATAGCCTAGTATCAAACTATGAACATATGAACCTATGAATAGTTACTTTTACATACAGATGTGTATGCTATAGGCTTCAGCTAATGCTGCAGGCAATAGGCATAGGCAGACAGTATGAATACTTTGGAGGACAAGAAGCTGTAAGAGTAACTGTGGGAGCTGAGACATCCTTGTTGTAGAGGCAGGGCCAGAGTGAGGGTAGCTATTCCACTGCAAATTAAGGCCTGTGCTTAAGGTAAGTATGTTAGGCAATGGTATCACTACCAGAGTACTAGGCAACATGTTTTTTGTGCCTTTGAGCAGCATGGGGGTAATTATGCCATTATGTCAATTACTTGGGAAACTATCAGGCCATCTGTTACATTATGGTAGTCACAGGGAACATGTGTGCTTGCAGTCCTTGTTACTAGCAGGACCTCCATATGTGTATGTTAGTTGCGCAGCTATGCTAATCTGTAATATCATTATGACATGATTGTGTGGTGCACCTCTGACATTAGTGGACCTCAGTTGCATTACCTGAGTTAAAATCCTCTATGAATGCATATTAATACTTCTTCTTTCAGCTGCTCCCGTCAGGGCTGCCACAGGAGATCAACTGTTTTATTTCTTCCTGTCCTCTGCATCTTGCTCTGTCACACCATTCATCTGCATGTCCTCTCTCACCACATCCATAAACCTTATCTTAGGCCTTCCTCTTTTGCTGTTACCTGGCACTTCAGCCTTAGCATCTTTTTCCTAATATACTCTGCATCCCTCTTCAGCACATGTCCAAACCAATGTAATCTTGCCTCACTGGCTTTGTCTCTAAACCTTCCAACTTGGGCTGACCCTCTAATATACTTATTCCTAATCCTGTCCATCCTCGTCACACCCATTGCAAATCTTAACATCTTCAACTCTGCCACGTCAAGCTCTGACTCCTGCTTTTTTGTCAATGCTACTGTCTCCAACCCATATAACATAGCTGGTCTCACTACCCTCTTGTAGACCTTCCCTTTCACTCTTACTGGTACTTGTCTGTCACAAATCACTCCTGACACTCTTCTCCACCCACTCCATCCTGCCTGTACTCTCTTCTTCACCTCTCTTTCACACTTACCATTACTCTGAACTGTTGATCCCAAGTATTTAAACTCATCCACCTTCACCACCTCTACTCCCTGCATCCTCACCATTCCTCTATCCTCCCTCTCATTCACACACATATATTCTGTCTTAGTCCTGCTGACCTTCATTCCTCTTCTCTCTAGAGCATATCTCCACCTTTCCAGGGTCTCCACCCCCTGTTCCCTACTCTCACTACAGATCACAATGTCATCTGCAAACATCATAGTCCACGGGGACTCCTGTCTGATCTTGTCTGTCAACCTATCCATCACCATTACAAATAAGAAAGGGTTCAGAGCTGAACCTTGATGTAATCCCACCTCCATCTTAAACACATCTGTCACTCCCACTGCAGACCTCACCGCTGTCACACTACTCTCTTACATACCATGTACCACTCTTACATACTTCTCTGACACTCCCGACTTCCTCATACAATACCACAACTCCACTCTAGGCACCCTGTCATATGCTTTCTCTAACTCCACAAAGACACAATGCAACTCCTTCTGACATTCTCTGTACTTCTTCATCAACACTCTCAAAGCAAACATCGCATCTGTAGTGCTCTTTCCTGGCATGAAACCATACTGCTGATCACTAATCATCACGGTCCTTCTTAACCTAGCTTCCACTACTCTTTCCCATAACTTCATGCTGTGACTCATCAATTTAATCCCTCTGTAGTTACTACAGCTCTGCACATCACCCTTATTCTTAAAAATCGGTACCAAAACACTTTTTCTCCATTCCTCAGGCATCCTCTCACTTTCCAAGATTTCATTAAACAATCTAGTTAAAAACTCCACTGCCATTTCACCTAAACACCTCCATGCTTCCACAGGTATGTCATCAGGACCAACAGCCTTTCTGTTCTTTATCTTCTTCATCCTCTTCATAGCTATCCTTACTTCCTCCTTGCTAATCCACTGCATTTCATGATTCACTATCCACACATCATCCACCCTTCTCTCCCTCTCATTCTCTTCATTCATCAGCCCTTCAAAGTACTCTTTCTATCTGCTCAACACACTCTCCTCACTTGTGAGTACAGTTCCCTCATTATCCTTTATCACCCTTACCTGCTGCCAAGGGCACCCGCAGGCAGGTGCAAGGGGGTGCACTTGCACCCCCCTGGAATCGGATCGGCTGACGAGTTAATGCTGTAGTTTTTTTTTTTTTTTTTTTTTTTTTAGTCCGTTCTTCTTTAAGAAGTCTGCGCTGACAGTCCAGTCGCAGGCGTGCTGACATCATCGCTCTCGCTCATATTTACAAGTTTATGAGCGGGAATTCACATGGACGGTTTCGCAAGCGGGAGGATTCGAGCGGGAACCGAAACGGACGATTTGCAAGCGGGAGGAAACGGATGGAAGATGGGACCTGAAGCGGATGGATTTGCAAGCGGGAGGAAACGGACGGATTCGCAAGCGGGAGGAAACTGATGGAAGATGGGACACTTTCAGAGTGAGTAGTGTGTGGTGGTGGCTCTGATATGTGAGGTGGCCATGCAAAAGCCCTGTGCAGTTGCACACAGCGTTTATGAATGCCAGCCATAACTGGTTAGTTTATGGCAGTGCATTTTCATTTGTTTTTATTATTGTCCTTTTTCATTAGAACAATGCAGTTGTGTAAAAGTTACTATTTTCTGTTACTGCCTCACAGTGCTTGAGTCTGTGGTTTGTTTTCTAGTGGATTACCCTCTGTGCAGACTGTCTATATCCTTCCTGTGCACACATGTTTTTTATGCAGACTTTTTTCCTTCCTTATCCCAGAAATATGCAGGTAGCTAAACTCCAAACTGTTCCAGTGTATGTATGGGTGTGTGTGTGTGTGTGTGTGTGTGTGTGTGTGTGTGTGTGTGTGTGTGTGTGTGTGTGTGTGTGTGTGTGTATGTGTGTGTGTGTGTGTGTGTGTGTGTGTGTGTGTGTGTGTGTGTGTGTGTGTGTGTGTGTGTGTGTGTGTATGGGTGTGTGTGTGTATGTGTGTGTGTGTGTGTGTGTGTGTATGGGTGTGTGTGTGTGTATGGGTGTGTGTGTGTGTATGTGTGTGTGTGTGTGTGTGTGTGTGTGTATGTGTGTGTGTGTGTGTATGTGTGTGTGTATGGGTGTGTGTGTGTATGTGTGTGTGTGTGTGTGTGTGTGTGTATGTGTGTGTGTATGGGTGTGTGTGTGTGTATGGTGTGTGTGTGTGTGTGTGTGTGTGTGTGTGTATGGTGTGTGTGTGTGTGTGTGTGTGTGTGTGTGTGTGTGTGTGTGTGTGTGTGTGTGTGTGTGTGTGTGTGTGTGTGTGTGTGTGTGCACATACATGCATGTATGTGTCTGTGTATGTTGGTTGGGTTGGTGTCTGTATGTCTGCGTAAACTGACTGTCTGTTGTGTTTATTCTGAATGCTGTGCCTTTCTCCAGTTAATTTTTCTGTGTTGCCTCAGTATATGTCTCATATTTTTTTCTGAAATTAATCTTGGAGCAGCTTTCTAATTACTTATTCTATTAACAAAAATAACTGATTAACTTTAGCTCCACCATGATTTTAATATCACCTCTCAATCACATCTGGATTGGCAGCTTTAGTTTGCTTTTTCATTGAAATGATACCGGACTACGAAGGAATGAATAAATGACCTGACCCATAGTTTTGCTGTGTACTGACATCAGTGTTTGTTGTAGCTAGCATATTTAGAGTGAATGCAAGCACCTTATACACCCCCTCACCTTTTACTTCAGATCCTTTCTGACTGCAGTTCGCCTAATGCTTCTATGATGCTGTGTCGAGCAAGAATATTTTTAATTACCTTGTGTCCTTTGAACAATGGACTAGATGTGAGTTTGGTGAATTCCTTTTAGATTCTGCATTGCAACTGCTGGTGAAAATTTGGGCTGGCTGTTTCTTGTTTGTGACTTTATATTTCTTAAGATGATCTGTGGCTATGCTTTTGTCAGTACATACCATTGGTGGGTAGAGAATAAGTCTTGAACCCTATACCTTGGGCCCAAGTGGCAAGAGCCTGAATTCCCTACCCACTACCATTTGTAAAAATGTTGCAGGTTTTTCCCTCATACTTTTTCTGTTCCTCATAAAATCTGTGGTTTCTGTATGTGTCCTTGTTGCCTGACAGCTACATGTTCTCTGGTTTGATTCTTGGCTGTCTGGAGTGTTTCTCCCTGGGCCTCTGCTAAAAATTAGCTTTTTTTCTAAGTCAGACTTTCCTGGTTAAAAAATGGACACTCATTTCAATGTCAGACTACATATTCTTCAGAAAGTGCATGGTAACAAAAGCTTTTATTTCAGCAATTTTCTTCTAAGTGTACAAGATGGATATTTGAAATGTATCCCTGTCTTTGGGACTGTATTCCCCCCATTATTGGCTTCATCCAGGTTTTGTACTAAGGTTGAGAGCTATGGTGAGAACTGAATTCACTGAATATGTTTGGGGGCTATATTCCCCCATTACTGCTTTGTCTGGGTATTTTTTGTTAAGAGGTTGAGAGCTATGGTGAGAACTGAATTCACTGAATGTTTGGGGGTTGTATTCACCCATTATTGGCTTTGTTCAGGTATTTTGTGCTAAGAGGTTGACAGCTGTGCTATGGTGAGAACTGAATTCACTAAATGATAGCCATTTAAGTTTCAGTCTTCCTCTTTCACAAAACAGCTGATTTGGCATAGTGGTATGTTGCTCTGACTGTTTTGCACAGGGTCCCCTGGGTTCAAGACGTGGCAGTGAAATGTATGGTGGTAACGCAGCATTTTTTTCTAGCAACTTTCCAACATTATACAAGCAATGTTTAAAATGTGTCCCTGTTTTTTGGCCTTTAGTCCCCCCCAATAAATTTTGGCTTTTTCCAGATTTCTTGTGCTGCAACGTTCAGAGATACAGCTGAGTGTCGAGTAGATTTTACAAGGAGCTGAGAGCTGCAGGGGAGCAAGAGTTTAGTGCTGCTTATGTTTAGTCTGCTCGCACTGTTAATAGCACAACAGGATAGTGTACTTGCTTTTGATGCTGAAGGCTGTGGGTTCTACTCCTGCAGTAGGTAGATGCATTGCTGATACTGTACTGTGCTGTAAAGGGGGTGGATGCTGCAGTTCTTTTGGCAAAGATACCTAGTAACTATGAACCTGTTATCAGTTTGCTATCCATTCCCTATTGCGATATTACTAGCTTATTTTTTATTGCATGCAACAAAGTCAAGTTATTCTTCAAGGGTAACAGACACTTTATTTGTAGATTAAACAATGACATATAAAGTGTTTGCTAGCAGCAACCTCTTTATTAGTTACAAATTTCTTTAATGTGGATTTTACTACAGAGATTGTGCATATTTTTACTGATACTGGTGGACTATAGAAGGTTGAATAGACTTTATGATGGAAATGTTCTGAATTGGGCAGTTTTGTCATTGGTGTATGCATTTTGTTTCATTGTTTACTGGAAAAATGTTCAAAACAAATTTAAAATGCCCTCTAACAACTGTACTGTATTGTACAAGGAATATAATGTAATACAGTCAGGAAGGTGTATCAAAGAGCATGTGTATGTTATGTTCGAGGGGCCTATGATTTTGAAGACAGCCCAGAGTTTATTTATCTGCCACTGGCAAAATGTATTTTCTTTGAATGTGGGTTTCAATGCTGTTTCAATGCATGTGAGTTTCGAAGGCAGAGAAGTGTTAATGTTAGTCTATTTTCATTGTCAGACTGCATTGCTTTGTTTAACAGATATGTATTAGGGTTTGTGCTGTAAAATGCAAAATAAAACTTTCAAATGAAATCCTAAGTCATCGCAGAAGTAAAGCAGTATGCACATTAGTGTTTATGGTAAATGGGCAAAATAACCAAGGAATGGGACATTGGAATGGCTGCAGGGGGGAGGCTCCATTTGACCATGATTTTGTGAGGGGGGTAGCAAACTCAGACAGCCCCGGTTGAACTATACCTCTCAGTTGTCCATATATTTGCAGAATGAATAGATATTTGCTTCTTATTTTTGGTTTGTTCCTCATAAAATTTGCGGTTTTCTAGCAAATCATTTAGGAATTAAGTCAGTAAATGACAGACATTGAGTTTCAGACGTCATAACCTTCAGAAAATGCATGCTAATGCAAGACTGTCTTAAGTTTATACAAGAGCAATTTTTAGTAGTGTTTGTATGTTCCCCCCAATATATTTGGGCCTTGTCCAGATTTCCTGCATTAAGAGGTTGAGAGGTACGTGCAAATCACTTTGTAGATTAGAAATATCCAAACCTCTCATTTGTCCCCAATTTTGGCTCAAAATGTTGCTCTCCCCTAATAATCCCTCCTCCAAAATGGCAATTTTGGAAGAAAATGTGGAGGGTTTACAATTATATATAACTGTAGTGATCAGAGTTATAGATTACTTTTATTTCAGAAATGCATGCAGATGCTCTTATTTTGTTAGCTGCTCAAGTTAACAATGTTAATATTAAAAAAGTGTCCCTTTTTTGACAGGTATTTTTGCATCACGTTTTGGTCTGTTTTTCATAAAATTGTGGTTTTCTGGCAAATTAGTGGCAAGTCATTAAAGATTGAAGTTAGAAAATAATGGCAGACATTTGAGTTTCAGATTTTATACCCTTCAGAAAATTCGTACTAATGCAAGATCTACTACTGTTCTATTATCTAAGTTAATAAGAGCAATATTTAAAAATTGGCCTTATTTTTTTGCCTGTGTCCCACTTCTAGTTCTATGTATGGCTTTGTCCAGATTTCTTGTTCTGAAGTTGAGGTATGAGTGTCAGAGCCATCACTGTCAGCCAGAGACATTTCAAATTATGACACACTTATTGCACCCCACCCCCCATTGAAGTGGCTCTGGATGTGTCCAAGGAAGGCAAGGAGCAGTTATGCAGTGTAAGTGTGCAGAGTATTCCCCCATCCAAGGTAGATCACAAATACGACTGTAGCTTTTCATCTGTCCTTGATTTTGCAGAATGTTCTGGTTTTCTATCAGATTTTTATACTGTTGATTTATGCTTCTTATTATTCAGGAACTGCATGCTGTCACAGTGCCCTGTTGCACTGTTTAAGTAGCCATGGTTTAATGAACATCAGGTAAGCTTGTCGGAGATTGTAAGATGCAACTAAGCTTTAGTAAGCATATTGTTAAAGAATTACCAGCATTGAAAGCCTTTTCGTTGTTGCCATGCAGAGAATATTTACATAACTAGATAATGTATAAGCCTTGGGTATTGAAATGCATATGACAGTATTTGTAATAAAAGGACAGGATTACAGTATTTTCAGAAGCTCATTACGTTTTATTGGAGACCAGTGTCTTATAGCAGTGTCTGTGTGTTAGTACACTTGTAGTTGGGTGGCTTTAATGGTATATGGTAAATAAGCATTGCTACCTTACTTAAAAGCCAAGCCCTGCAACAACTAGGTAAGAACTGAAGTCAAAACACAATAGCTCTGGTGGGTAAATGTACTCTGTAGTAATAAAAAAAGGCAAATGTTTGAAATAGCTACAGCTTATGTGCAAACACAATAGGTAGTGATGAAACAATGCTCTGCTAAAATGCTTTAATGCTCCACATTGCTGAGCTGCAGATCAGTTATCATTGGCTACCAGGATTTCACCCACTTCAGATCAAGCACGGTGCCATTCAGTGCAACCTTCCCAGAACTAATTCAAGTCTGACCAGAATTATTTTGTGTGTGTGTATAAGAGGGAGGTAGCATACCCCTCAGCTGTCCAGGTTTTGCAGAATGTCCAGATTTTGCCCCATTTTCCTCCTAAAAAGGATTGAAGTTGCTAAATGAGACACTTCAGTTTTAGATGTCATATCATTTAGAAAAATGCATACTAACACAAATCCTGTTACTCTTGCAATTTTCTAAGTTTATGAGAGCCATATGTATAATCTGTCCCTATTTATTTTAGGCTTTGTCCAGATTACTTGCACTAAGGTTGAGGCCTTGAGGGGTGTGGTATGTTTGTGAGAGAGAGAAAGTGAAATGCCCAAGTTAGAATTAGCAGGTGGAATTATGTGCATTTTCAAGGAACTGAGTTTTAAGGAAGCTAAGTTTACTGCTGCTCATGCAAAGTCTATTTATAATGTGCAACTGTTTTGTTTAGCAAATGGTATCTCTATTGTGGTATAAAGTTTTAAAGCTATGTTAGTAGCACAAGTAGAATACTTGCATCTTAATGGAGAGGCTTGAGGTTCTATTCCTACAGCATGTACATCTGTATGCTGCAGTCCTGAGGATGTCCTCCTTTGGATGAGATGCCTAATAACTATGAACCTGTTTTTCAGCTTGCCATCCATTTTCTATTGCAATATACCAGCTTACCATTTTTTAATTTAACATAGGCAATTTATTCTTTGACGGAAGCAGGCACTGAATTTGTAGATGAAACACTGAAATATATAGTTTTCTAGCAACAACATCTTCATTAGTTTCAGATATCTTTAATGTGGAATTATTCAGATTACTTTTACTTGCAGAGACACTCAAGTGTTGCTGTATAATACAAGGGATATAATTCAATTATATATTATAATTAATACAATCAGGTAAATCAAATATTTTGCATGGCCCTAACAGTGTGCAAGGAGCTTATTGCTTGAAAACAGTTCAAAGGTAAATAACTTGCCACTGGCCAGATGCATTTTCTTTGAATGTGGGTTTCAATGCTGTTTCATTGAATGCGAGTTTCAAAAGTAGAGAAGCTTTAATGCCAAGTCTGTTTTCATTGTAAGACTATTGCTTTGTTTAGGTTTAGTAAATGTCTCAGTGTTTGGGCTATAATGTTTGAAATAGAAGTTGTAAATTAAATACAACTGCCTGTAATCATTGTAGAACTAAAGCATAAAACAGTATGCACACAGAGATTTGAACAGTGTCTACGGCAAATGGAGAGAAATAGCCAAGTAATGGGACACTGGAATTGCTGTGTGGGCGGGGCTTGGGAGTGGATGTGGGCGGGGCTATGTTGGCAGGGGGTGGGGAGAGCTATGTGGGTGGGGCTCTGGGTTTGCACCCCCCTGCAAAAAATCCTGCGGGCTCCCTTGCCTGCTGCACATCTTTACTAGCTCGGTCCCTCTGTCTAGCCAATCGGTACAGGTCCTTTTCTCCCTCCTTAGTGTCCAACCTTTTATACAACTCGTCATACGCCTTATCCTTAGCCTTCACCACCTCTCTCTTTGCCATGCACCTCATCTCCTTATACTCTTGTCTACTTTCTTTATCTCTCTGACAATCCCACTTCTTCTTCACCAGCCTCTTTCTCTGTATACTCTCCTGTACTTCTTCATTCCACCACCAGGTCTCCTTGTCCTCCTTCCTCTTTCCAGATGTCACACCAAGCACCTTTCTAGCCATCTCTCTTACTAGCTCTGCTGTAGTTACCCAGCTATTCGGTAACTCTTCGCTGCCACCCAGTGCCTGTCTTAACTCTTCCCTGAACATCACCTCACACTTACCATTTTTCAATTTCCACCATTTGATCCTTGGTGCTGCTCTCACACTCATCCTCCTCTTCTTGATCACCAATGTCATCCTACAAACCACCATCCTATGCTGCCTAACTACACTTTCCCCTGCCACCACTTTACAGCATATTAACGCATGACCTAATACTTTATGCACTTATAGTGTTGCTATATGGATATGTCAATTGTGTTCCTATCTGCAGGGCTGTGACTTCCATCAGTGATAAGCAGACATTTCATTTGAAATGCATGGTGTGGATAAAGAGTGCATGACTCAGTCATTCATTGATGGCTTCACATTAATGTAATTTAAATGCTACACACCACTGCATTTGAACCCAGGACTATATGTGGCAAGAGTTACTGTGTGCACAACATTTATCAGACTGAGCTACTGAATCACAATTACAGCATATGTATTTGTGATGGTAAAAGTGTACACATACAGTCTGTGACATACCTCCATTATATACGTTATTGTGTGCTTGGCTTTATAGGGATGTATTTCACCACCAGACTCCCAGATGAACATGTATTTTGCCATTAATGTTTTAGCAGGTGTACTTGTACATGTTGCAATTAAAAACACTTGTTTACCTGTTATTAGAGACCTCAGTTACATCCATTAGTGTTTGTCTGACTTTTTAGTGGTGTACGCTTGTATCAGACTGGAAATTGCTCTCCCAGTTTTTCTATTACTTTTTCAGCAAGTTTGCGCAGCACAGCACAATGCACAGCTAAGCTTACAAATGCTTAATTGCGGTAATTTGCAGTTAATATGTTTGGCTTAAACCACCTGTTTTAATTAACAGCTGTGTGGTGTGGCAGGTTAATGCAGTCATCTGCAGGTGCGATGGCCTCTGGTTCAAAATAAGGGAGAGGTGTTTATTATAATTTAAAACACATATATCAATCTAGCTCCATTTAGCTGAGCTTAGAGATGTGCCACGTTGCTCAGTGTCACCCAAAAATCTTTAAAGAAAAGAAAAAAGGGGAGATAGGACAGTTGTGAAATGGAGTGCAAGCAGGAAAACATTGTGAAAGGGAGGTAGGTGTGTGTGTGTGTGTAGGAAGGGTGTAGGGAAGAACCATAGCTATCTGTGGACTGTCACCCACAGAGAGAGGGGTGAGGACAACATAATTGCATTGTCAAGCTAATTGGACCAGATTACATGTGTCCGGTAGACACGTGTGCAAAATCAAGAGCTATGTATGTGAAGATATTTTTTGGGGGGGGGGGGCAAGTGCCCATTTTGTTTTTTTAAGGTGAGAGTGGAATGTTGGGGAAGGGACATAGGTACCTGTGGGGGAGGTAAGTTGGGAAGGTGAGGAAGCTTTTTTCAAACAGACAAGACCAGACAGGGGGTGGTGTCTGACACAAGAGGGGAGTGAAAGCCTTAGATGGAGAGGGTGTTGTGGAATCCCAGTCTCAAATATCTACAAGGTAGCAACGTGACTCAGTCCCCACCCACGGAAATGTCGGCACTTCTCCTTCACTGCCCTGGGGTGTCAGTGGTAGAGGCTGGGCTCCAGGGTTAGCCTGCCCCACCAGGGTGGTCAGCATGATCTCCGTCCAGTACAGGCAGCATCCAAGACCATGGTACACAATCCTGTGCACCAAACTTGGCAGTTCATCTCAGGTGACAACACCCTCCCACCACCACTCCCAGAGGGGGGACAAGCTCCTTCCTGAGGGGAGGAACTAGCTGATGTTGCAGTTAGTGCAGGTGCAGCCAAGGGGGTACCACCTGGCTGGATCCCAGATGTGTTGGGCCCAGGTGCATGGCCAGAGGAGGCATGGTAGGTGGATCACTTGGAACCGCCTACCTTGTCATGCTGTAGTAAATTAGATATAAAGAATAGTTAAGGTTAATAATAACCAAGCCAATGTTAGTATTAACATAATGGAACATAATATTTATTCATTCAAATACATATTAAGACATATTATGTGGAACACAACATTAAATAACATGACAGTAAGTATGCTAACAACAAACCGGAATGAAATAACCCACAACGCAAACAACACAGTTAGTTTAACAGTATACATTAGCAATAAATAATAATAACTAAAATTAATAAATTAAAGAAGATAAGGGGTGGGGGGGAGAGAGAAAAACATACCATTAGTGAATCCTCAGATGATATTAATACACAGACTGCTAATACATGCTTCTACGGGTGTGCAGTGTCAGTTGTGACTACAGTGACTCAAATTCTTCTATAGATGATGTAGCATGTAGATACCTCTCAAGCTGTTACCATGGGACAGTATGGGCTAAGCACTAACAAATGCAGGTGCACAACTACACTGAACTGTTTCACATAATATGTACGTACATAACTACCAAGGTGTTCTATAAATGGATTTGCACATGCAGTGCATTCCAGGTAATCATTTATCTGCTAATCATGGAACAGAGAGCTTGGGTAGTTGTCATTACATTACGAAAAATCATGACACTTGAGAGGTATGTTTGTATACATTAAGTGGACTAAACAGCCATCATGTCTTAGTTGGCAGTCATGGGAGTAGAACTCAAAAGCTGTGACTGCAGGGGATATGTGCACATTATGTAACAATTGACTGCAGTGACATTAGAACAGATATGAAATGAAAACAGCACAACTGAACTTCTTTCAACATAATCTTATGAAACCACAATCCTGCTTTACACTTTAATGTTATTGCTGTTTAGAATCGGTGAAGTATACACATGATATCTGCCCAGAATATGGGCTACCTTACCCATATACCTTGTTCCTGGAATGGGAGGAATAGAGAGCATTATGTGAGTGAAAGCAGGCTGCAGACACCCCTGAACTGTACTGTGGATTGTGCAATGCATTTATCAGGCAATTACTTTTCCATCCTTTATTTATTTCAATTTTACAGCTGACTGCAGCAACATTAGAACAGGCATGAAATGAATACAGCACTACTGCGCTTATTTCAACATAATCTTATGAAACCACAATTCTGCTTTACACATTATTTCTTATTGTTATTGGTATTGTTTACTGATTATTGCACTACAGTTATCAGAACATATCTGCACTTATCACACTCACAGTGCATCTTGGCCAGGTGCCCAGCATGAGACTGGACTTGCTAGCCCATTCAGCTGTAGTTGCTGGAAGAGAAGCAAACCATTATGCATAGCAGTTTTACACAGATTATTCTTGTATTTTAGTAAAGTAGTGACAAATATACTTACATATCTGTGGGGCATGCCCAGCCCTAGCCTCTTGGACTCAGGTGTCCAAGTTTCCCATCTTCCTTTGCTTCAAGTCATAGTGGAGATCAACAATGCTCACCAGTGCGGGGGATAACAGTAGCACTGGCAAGATCCCTGGCCAACTGATTCCAGGCTTCAGCTTTATGTTCTGAGTCCTGGTAACTGCCCTGCAACAACCGGAGTTTGTAGTTTTGGACGAGGAGTCCAACAAGCACTCTGGACTCCTGCATATTCTGCCGCTGTGCCCAAAAGCGAGCTCCCTCAACAACACCACTAGGCATACCAACAGGTTAATGAGACTCCAAAGAATGCTGCAGAATTCCCGCCTGGTGCCCTTAATATAGGCTGTTTCCCCACCCTTGCACATCATGCTGCAACATTCAAAAAAGCACCACATTGCTTAGCATCATGCATTCCCAGTTAACAGTGTGCAAACTCGCAGAACCATGTTTTAGTGAAGCTTAGAAATCCACAAACAGGAGTGGCTGTTAATCATGTTTAAGCAGTGTTTAGCACTGCGCAGCTTTTTTAAATGTAACAAATATTTTTTTACATTAAACCATCCTTTAGGTCAGCTGACACATTTCCACAGCAATAATTGTATAAAAATTCTATTACTGCTGGGGACTTGAACCTAGGACCTACAACACTCTAGGCTTTGACTCCACCTATTCAGCTACATAGAGAGCATGAAAACTGCAATATCTTCATACATATACTACTAAGCTACCTGTTAGCATTGTTAAGCACCACACAGTGCAAATGGCCATTCATAATATTAAAACACAGTAGATAACCAAACATAATTGACTACATCTGGTTTCTATTTTTAGATATCTGGCAAATGTCACCTGTGCATGTGTAAGTGCAGCTCAGCATTGCTGTGCTCCACGCTGTGTAAATGAGCATTCAAATAAATAATTAACTACATTCTGTTTCTATTTTTAAATGTCTGACAGGTGTCAGCTGTGTATGTGCAAGTGCAGCTCAGCATTGCTGCGCTCCATGCCATACCATGCAAACATGCATTAAAAAGAAAAAAAAGAAAAAGAAAAAAAATTACAAGCACACATACCAGGGTACATTACGGGTATGTACATTACCTGTACATAACACCTGTCCAAGACTTCCCTGGACAATCCACATCCATGGGCCACTACACTGCTGCCTACATGGATTTAATATCCATGTTACTCGGGTAGGCTTTTTCTTTGGTTTATTTTTTTATCACATTTTCGAACTTTTAAAAGTTTGATTATGTAATATAGACACTTCCTATGCTGGTTTTCATTTGCCCTCACAGAAAACATCATGTGTGACAGAAATAATATTTTATCTGCTCAAATGCTGCAGCTATTTCCCGTGCAAAATCTGATCCCTTTGACTCAGTTGCAGAGATTCCTACAGTTGTAGAATTCATAGCCTGTCCACCTGAGTGGACACAGCCGAGTGTTAGATTTTTGGTCATACCTTGCTACATAAATTTGATGTCAGGCCCAAAAAGTCATCTTCCTCAGAATCTCAACAGATCACAGCATTCCTGGACCACTAAGACACATATTTCTATTTGAACAGACCTGCTGCAATGGGGATCTGTGGTCTTAAAATATGTTAGCTTAGCTTCCCTTCCCTAATAAGAAAGAATAATGTGTAATCCTGAGCTTAATAAATCCAGATGCAGTCTGATTGGAGTAGAAGCATCCATTATAAACAGCTTCAAAACCAAGCCAAAAAATGTATCTGCAAAGACAAGCAACAATACTTCTGGAACTTACAAACAAATAGGAAAACTAACCCAAAACTTTTCTGGTCTTCAACTAATAATCTACTCCATTCAGGCACCAAATCTAATCCATGTCCATACCCTAACATGACGCCTGACATTATCGCCTCTAAATTCAACTCCTACTTCATTGATACCATAGCCAACCTTACTTCCTCCTTCTCCTCAGCTCCACTATCCATCCCCCTCCCCACATCTAACCCCTCTCCATCACTACACACTCTCACCAACATACCTTTCAACCTGGAAACATCAAAAATCTGGACAAAGCCCATAAAAATAGGTACAAATCTGTACGCTGATTAACATATAATTTGCATACATAATTACGTAACCCCACCTACTCTAATGGAATTGTGGGATACCAACTTTCAAATGCAAACTGAAGAACAGACAACCAAGATATGGCACCAGAGTATCCCTGCAGCCATTTCAATGTCCCATTATTTTGCTATTTCACCCCATTTATCATAAACACTAATGTGTGCATACTGCTTTACTTCTACAATGATTATTTGGATTTTATTTTTACATTTTATAGCACAGTGCACAAGCACTAATAGATATCTACTAAACAAAGCAATACTGTCTCACAATGAAAATAGACTTGGCATTAAAACTTCTCTGCCCTTGAAACTCACATTCATTGAAACAACATTGAAACCCACACACCACATCCAAAGAAAATGCATCTGGCCAGTGGTGGTTAAAGATTACCTTTGGGCTATTTTCAAATCATAGGCCCCTTGCACACAAAACAAGAAACATGCATGTGTTTTTTGATACACCTTCCTGACTTTATTAAGTTATATTCCTTGTATAATACAGCACACTTGTTAGACAGAGCAAATTTTAAATGTATCGTTTGAGCATTTTTTCACTAGGCTGTACTGTAGGCAATGAAACAAAATGCATGAACCAATAATGACAAAACTGCCAGTTAAGAACATTTCCATCATAAAAGTCTACTTCCACACCCACACTATAAATAGAATGACAGTAGTGTAAGCCATAGACGTCTTGCACAGCTTCTCACACTTATTTTCAACTTCAGTTTTATTTTTTTTTGGGGGGGTGACAAAAGGTCAAAAACCAGGGACACATTTTAAACATTTCTTGTATAATTTTGGAATTCCGAGCTAGAATAAAATGTTGTGTTACCACCATGCATTTCACTGGCAAGTCTTGAATGCAAGACCATATGCACTACAGTCTGACCAACATACCACTTTGCCAAATCAGCAGTCTCTTGAAAAATAGGAAGACTAAAACTTAATGGCTATCATTTAGTGAATTCATTTCTCATGTCTCACCATAGCTCTCAACCTCTTAGCACAAAAAACCTGCACAAAGCCAATAATGGGGGAATATAAATGTAGTTCTCACTTCTCACTCACCATAGCTCTCAACTTCTTAGCACAAAAAAACTGGACAAACAAAGCCAATAATGGGGGAATACAAATTCAGTTCTCACTTCTCACCATACCTTTCAAATCTTAGCACAAAAAATCTGGACAAAGCTCACAAGTGGTGGTGGCTAGGGACTTTAGGCTCCTTTTAACCTGTACCAAAGGTACAGGGTTTACACACACACACACACACACACACACACACACACACACACACACACACACACACACACACACACACACACACAGAAATTGTTTTGTTTCATAGTGGCCACTAGAAAATACAAGGTTACAAAATGAAATTATTTTTATTTATTTCCTTACTTACATATATGTTTACTTGGGTGTCCAACTGCAGACCCTGCATGTTGAAGTGCAATCTCACCTGTATGATAGATGCTCTATAATCAGAGTAAAGACTCACGCCCTGACAGAACCCACAGGGTCAGAGTTGCTGGCGCCATGTCAGACTCAAAGCCTGTCACAAGTGGTGTACCACAGGGCTCAGTCCTGGGCCCACTCTTGTTTGGCATCTACTTTTCCGAAGTACAAGCAAACACAGGAGGGTTATGGCTGACAAAGTTTGCAGATGACTGCAAACTGGGCGCCATAGTAGAAAACACATCTGACACAGATATCCTTCAGAAGGGTCTCACAGAAACGGATAACTGGTGCCAGAGCCATGGCCTAAAGTTAAATGCCAAAAAATGCATAGTCATACCCTTCGGGAAAAACAAGGTTACCCCTAGCTACCAAATAGGTGGCAATCCACTGAGTACAGAAGAAGTTATCAGGGACCTGGGGACCCAGGTTGATAGTAGTCTGTCATTCGACACCCATGTAGCTAAAGTAGTTAGGAAGACCTTCTACATTGCCCACCTTATCATGAAGGGATTCTCATCTAGATCAAGGGAGGTCATAGTCTCCCTATACTCATCACTCATCAGACCAATGATTGAGTACAATGCCCCATTCGAATGTATCTGACCCGACACTTGCAGCAGCTGGAGAGGCCACAAAAGTTCCTCACCAAAAGGATAAAGGGTCTCAAACATCTGTCCTATGCTGCCCGACTGAAAGAACTCCAGCTCTATTCAGTCGCACGCTTGCTCAGAGGTGACCTTTGCCTAACATACAAGGCCATGTCAAACCCAGATTTGATGAATATGCTTCACCTCAAAAATCTAGATCCGTCAGAGCCACAAGGGCGGAGACTTAAACCTCGACACGGCTATTAATAGGACGTGCTGGAGGGATAGATTCATCACCCAAAGACTCCCTATGCTGTGGAATAAAATCCCGGTATATGTGAGGCAGAGCACCTCGCTGGCCTTGTTCAAGAGAAATCTTGACCAATGGATGGGAGATCGCAGATATACCCCAGGGATTACCTCAGTGTCACTGCTCAACAGAGGCACAGCAAAATAATGGGTATAGTTCCCCATACTAAAGGGGTGGCGTAAGCCACAAAACTATGGGCTAGGCTTGTAAATGCCCTCGGGCAGATAGCCTAGTATGAACCTATGAACCTATGAACCTATGAACCTACAAATATCTGTCACTTGGCTGACAAAGCTTTCACTTCCAAGCCAGTATCACACATATGTTGAAATTATGTGCAGAGATCACACCAACAATCTGTATGAACCCTTAATGCATCACAAGGCTTTACAGGTATGCAGCCAGCAGACTGCCTCCCACCAATATAGAAATCACCAATATGAAAAGATAAAAAACATTCATTTTAAAATGCTATAAACTAACTCAATATTCTGCAAGCCATAGTAGATACAGCCTTCTCTTTAAGAACTGAATAGAACACATTTATGCATAATGATTTTAACCCAAAAAATATGTATTTAATGATGTCAAACCATTTACAAGCAAATATTTTAACAATGTTGAAATATTTACCATATTGCAGTCCCTGGTTCATAAATTGTTTTTTTCTCAGAAGAACTTACAAAACAATCACTGCATCAGTAATTACAACTCTATACTATAAGAGTGTGCAGATATCTTTTATTCTAATAATGCTCCAGTGCAATAAATGTACACCAGTTTCAATGTCCTATTACATCTTCATTAGTATGGCAGTAGTAACATTGTATCTTTTATAGGAGAACTTGGCATATAATAATTACATACAAAAACCATGATGTAAGCAGTTATAAACACAGGCAAATTCGTAGCAACTTATATAAAAGTAAAACATCTTAATAACATGGAAGATTTTGACAAGCCAGCATTGCACTTGTGCATCACAGTAAGGATTTTCTGATATTTGATGGCTTCTGTCACCCTACCTTCTCTCTCCCTGCTCTTCATAAAAGCATCATCTCCCCTCCACTTCCTCCCCTTACTGTCATTTGCTATTCTACTTTTACCCGCGCCTACTCTACTCTATCTATACATAGCCAGAGATGTTTTTGGTGACTCAGAGTCAGACATGTTTTTTTAGCAAACATCAAGGTTATATTTCTGCCTTCATCTTTGTAATAAATATGTTGAATGAAACATACAGGTCCAGCTCACTTATTTGCTTGAGTCTGTTATTTTTCTCGTATGTCCCACTGCATGCTAGATAGCTCTCTATGGACCATTTCTATCCTGTTTTTTTATATATATTTTGAGAGAATTCTGCCTTCAGAACAGGATTTGATATTTGAAATGAATAACATCCTATGACCCTATTTGCTGCTTTTATTTTTTCTGCTAATGAGCTTATTTTTCTAAAAATAGGTATAGCTCAAGCTTTTATTCATTTACTTTATAGCCTGGCATATGCACTTACTTCAGATTATCACACACACACATATGTACTTACTTTAGATTATCACACACACACACACACACACACACACACACACACACACTTACTTGCTGAGTCTTGATTCCTTGTTCCCCCAAACAAAAAGAGTGCCGTTCCGAACATAATCCATTAGTGCTGCTGCTGATAATCTGTTAGTGCCGTTCCGGCTTGCATTTGCAGCCAGGCCAGCTGTAAATGATGTGTGCACAGCATGCTCTCCTAGAGCTCAATTCTCATTGTTTGGTAGCCCTGATGGGGCTGACATCATTGCGCACTTGATGACGTTAGCTCTAACAGTGCAAAAATCAAAAAAATTACAAAAACAAAAGAAATAATTGGAAATGAAGGGGTGCCACTCAGGAATCATGGCACCTCTTCATTTGGACCCCAAAACTCAGTAAAAACTGAGTAATTTGGTACAGTTGGGAGGTATGCTCACCAGCTTTTATACCTCGACCCAAAAATTGGTCAAGGAACACCACAATCTATAATTTAGTCTCTCCCCCATATCCACATCCTATATAAAAAACTCCTTCAGAATATAAAGCCATGTTCTAATTCTGCTGATAATATTCCTGCCAAATTTCTTAAGATAGCCACTGACTTAGTAGCCTACTCTGTAAGCATCCTCATCAACAGGTCTATCCAAGAGTCCTATGTCCCTGGCCTTTGGAAAAAAGCTATAATCCTACCACTACATAAAGGTGGCCCATCCTCTGATTATCTCAAATTTTTGACCCATTGCTATTCTATCCCCTATATCAAAAATACTAGAAAAATGCATCCAAAAATAACTTATCCATTATTTTCTAAACAATAACATCCTCTCCCCTACCCAGCATGGTTTTCAGATAGGACATAGCACAACTACTGCTCTGATCTCCTTCCTAGATATTATCAATAAAGCCCGTGACTCAGGCCTTATAGTATCAACTCTCTTTTCAGATCTTTCCAAAGCATTCAACACTATCTCCCACACCATTCTCCTGACACAACTCTCATCCATAGGACTTTCCTCTCAATCACTTAATTGGTTCAAGAGCTATCTCTATGACAGGCAACATGCTGTCAGATGCCATAACTCTATTTCTCCCTACCTTCACAACCTTACAGGCATCCCGCAGGGCTCAATTTTAGGACCTCTTCTGTTTAATATTTTCATAAATAATCTCCACAAAGATATTCCAAACTCCTCCCTAGTCCAGTATGCAGATGACTCAACTACACTCTGCTCTGCTCTCAACCCAAATTCTCTACAATAAATCACACAAACAGCATTTTCTCTAGTAGTATCCTGGCTTCATAAAAACAACTCGCTCTGAACGCCAAACAAACTAAGCTTATGCTGTTCACCCCCAAAAGGAATACTATTCTCAGTAAATAAGGTTTCAATGTAATGTCTCTAAACTCTACTAAAATTGAACTAGTAACAATGCCAAATTACTAGGTGTCATAATAGACGATAACCTAAAGTTTGATCTGCACATCCAATCCAACATCAATAAAACACACAAAAAACTAGAGCTACTTTACAGGCACAAAAGGTTTCTCTCCTTACCAACTAAACAAGTTCTCACCCTCACCTATCTTCTACCATCTCTAACCTATGATGCACCATTGTTAACTAACCTACAGTCTTCCCTGAAATGAAACCTAGAATCCTGTTACAATAAGATTGCCAAATTCGCTACAGGTAGTCACCACTCTTTCCATCATTGCTCTGCACTAAGGAAACTACAATGGCTAGATTTCCCTCACTACCTATTACTTATTCAGCTAACCACCTCACATAAACTCATCCATAAGCCATCATATTGTCCTGCTCTCAGTTCCCTACTTGGTCCTTTCTCCCCTCGTCGGCCCCTTCAATCTGAGTGACCACCAACACTTAATCCAAATCCATAAACCAAATCTAACTGCAGGAAAACTCCTATGCTTCTGGACCATTGCCAAACTATGGAATAACCTCCCTTTCTCTATACATAGTGAACAACATCCCTCAAACTTCAAAATTAACGTTCATAATCATTTACTTTTTAATTGGATATGTAACTGCATTAATGCACCTACCATTACCAATGATGCAGTTACCTGACTTCCCTCTGTATTAATGTCAGCCTTGCTTCCAAGCCTCACAATCTACCTAATTAGCCTGTATTGCATCATCACTATCTAACATCTTTAACCATTCTATCTTTTGCACTATTTGTTAGAACTGTATTAACCAGTTTCCCTCCTGCTACTAACCTTAAGGTCCTTGTCACTACTCTAAAGTGCCACTGTAAATCTGTATTTGGTCTGCTCTTATTTCTATACTTCCACAATTTATTTACTAGAGGCACAAATCCTGTACCACTTATTTATTCCACTTCAGAGTATTTTACTCATTCTTAATTTCCTCTCATGGTTACTTTGGAGTGCTTTTATTTTCTGTGGATTATATTCATTATACCTTGTAAATATGCATGGAAACTATTGTGATGTCTATTTGCTTTCTGCTGTTCATATTTCATATTGTTATATTATTATGTTATGTTGTTATTTTATAATGTTATTCTGTTTTTCTTTGTATTGGTGCTTTTCTCCCCAGGCCTCCACTGAAAATGGGCTCTTTACAGCCCAGTGGACTTTCCTGGTAAACAAATGTAAATAAATAAATAAATAAATAAAGGTAGGTAGAGTTTCACCCTGGACAAGGCTATATTTACACTTCCAATACAGTACAATAGAATAGACTAGATAATGAGGTGTTTGAGCAGGAATACGCAGTCTTGCGGAGATCTGAAAGGCTGATTAATAAAAATAGACAGCAGAATGTTTTAATTCACCCCCACACACCGAAAGGGGCAAAACCCAAGGGTCAAGGAGAGTTCTGTAGAAAGAATACTCAGAATAACCACTAGAGGATGAAATTGGTACTGATAGTATTATTACAGCATTTGACATTAAAAGGTTAAGCTATGATGGCTTTAACATTTACAACTATACTGATCTGTATATTAACAACATTTATGTTTTATTACTTAAAAAGGGAATTATATATGTTCCAGCCCGTAAAGGTGATATATAGCAGCAGTGTTGACAGAATTGAAGCTTTCCACCAGGAAATTAAACCTAAAAATTATGTTTAAAGATGGCAGGCAGGGGTGTAATAGAATTGTTAACAGTTTTAAAAGAAAAAGTACATTCAACCCTCTACTCCACCCCATTATAGCTAGTTATGACAAAGTTTGTACACAGAAGATTTATGAATCACACCAGAGACAGAAAAAGAGATTTTGCAACATGATTAAAGATGAATCGTTATTACTTACAGAACTTAGGGCTAACCAGTAGCTGAGGATTATGAAGCCAGATAAAGGGAGTGACATGGTTTTGGTGGATAAAAATTATTATTATTGCCAAATGTTATGATTATTACATGACAATGAGAAATACAAGAGTGAGTCCATAAATTAAACATCTATCACAAATAAAAAATGCAACTGTTTTTAGAGCATCCCCTTTATAAAGGGGTAATTAATGAAGAAGTATATAATTTTTTTAGTTAATGACCACCCGCTAACCCCTACAGTTTTTAGAATCCCTAAAATTCAGAAAAACATATATAATCCTCCATGCTGCTTGATTGTAACAGCTCACAACTGTTTTACTTATCGTTTGGGAGTCTTTGTGGTCAAAGAGGTTAGAAAGGCATTGTGCCAGGTAGCACATCTTTTAAAGGCTTCTTCAGATTTTTATCTAGGATTGAACAGGAATACCTTACTAAGGCTTGTTGGTTTTCCACCATTGATGTTGCAGACCTTTTTGCATCGATCCCACATCGTAAAGATTTGGTATTGTTTCATGAAGCTCTAATAGAATGGACCACTCTAAACACCTCTTTGGTTAACTTCATGATGGAAGTGCTGCAATTTATTTTATATAATAATTTCATCACCTTTGAGGGTGAATTTTTAGGCAGATTAAGGGGTGGCAATGGGTACTATTAGTGATCCTTTATATGCCATCCTCCTTATAATTTGTTCATTATATTAATTATATTAATAACATTTGTTCTTAATTTAAATTCACATATACACATTCAATTGAGAGTGTCAATTACTTGGATGTCACTATTTCTAAAGACGTGAACAACTAACAATTTGGTTTGAAACTGTACAGGAAACCTACATTTTCTAATGGTTTCTTGGATTAAAAAGTAATCAACCTAAATATACTAAGAATAACATCATTAGGGGGCAAATGATTTGAGCAGCAAGGATGTGTTCAGAATTGTCGTATTTCAAGTTAGAAGTCAGTAACTTGGCACAGATGTTTATTTATTGAGGATACACCTCGACATTGATTTACAACATTGGGCAGCAAATGTTAGAAGGTTGAAGGACTAGGTCCAAGCCTTTATTAGGTACACCATTAGAGGTTAAAAAAGTAAATTCAATATAGATAGGAGTATTTATACCAGTTCTATGGTTATTTTTTATGGAGAATTAGGCTTTGACACCCGTAATATTATAAGCAGGAATTGGGTCATGTTTAAGAGCAATATGGAATTTATTAACATCTTAGGTGACAAACCTAATTTTGTGTTTAAGACTACTTATAATTTAAAATATTTATTAGAGCACCCTCTGATGGTGAACAAATATAATGAAAGAGGGACTAACAGATGTGGAGCATGTAAATTCTATAAATATATTTTACAAGGACAATGCGTGACAATAGGACAGCCTCCACTATGATTACATTGACAACAAAGATTTGTGAAACTAGACATCTGGTGTATATAGCTGTCTACAAGGATTGTAGTCACTTTTATATAGGTAAGACAGAAAGGACATTTCAGAAGCAGAGTTATGAACATTTGTACGCTATACAGCATAAAAACCTCAATAACGCCTTATGCAAATATTTTCAGCTCAGTCCCCAGTGTAAAAAAAGTTTGATTTGGTATCATAGAAGTAGTTGGTAAGGACTATGGGGGGGTTGGGAGAATAAATTAAAGATGAAGGAACTTTGTGGCAACTTAGTTTTAATGCCACCATACTCCCAGGAATTAAATAACATATATCTGTTGCACCTATGTTGAAATATAAAGTTTTAGACATTAAGTTGTGAAGTTTTAGGATTTGTTTTTTAGTAGATTTTTGTTTTGTCAATGTATTTTATTTATGCAAAATTTTAGTATCTTTGTAAAGTAAAAGGACTCTGTTTTCAAATGTGTTTAATTAAGAGGTTCATAGGTAGTTACTAGGCTATTGGCCCTAGGGCCTATATAAGCCTAGCCAAAAAGGTACCCTGGCTTTCACCACCCAAGACAATTATTTTCCTGTGCCCCTGTTGAGCAGAGCCACAGAAGTGATCCCTGGGGGGAATTTCCTATTTCCCATCCAATTATCAAGATTTTTCTTGAAGAGTGCTAATGAGGAGCGTTGTTTGATATAGATAGGTAGTTTGTTCCAGAGTATGGGGCGTCTTTGGGACAGGAATCTATCCCTCCAGCATGCTCTGTTTATTGTGGTGACAAGGTTTAGGTCCCTAGAGCGTGTAGCTCAGAGGGATTGAGATTTCTTTAAGTGGAACATGTCCAACAGCTCTGGGTTTGACATAGCTTTGTATGTTAGGCAGAGATCACCTCTGAGCAGGCAATATGCAACAGAGTAAAGCTGGAGTTTTTTGAGACGGTCTGTGTAGGGCATCTGTTTGCGGCCGGTAATCCTCTTTCTGAGGTATTTCTGCGGCCTTTCCAGTTGTTGTAGATGTCTTGTAAGGTACATACCAAAACGTGGAATTTTACTCTATAATGGGTCTAATGAGTGACGAATAGAGGGGAACAATGACCTCTTTTTTCCTGGATGAGAAAAAAATGCACTTTATACATCGCTGCTTAGCTAAGGTTAAACTATTCCCAGCGCCATAAAGTCTGCTCTTCAAATTTTCCCTTAGAACTAGCCAGTTCTTTTAGTTTTAGCACTCAAATCTGTTTCTTTGAGCTCAGCCCTTGTTCAGAACTCATTGTAAGCACTAAATAGGCTACACATTACTACAGCACTCAACTTTCCTCAGATGTCTAGAGGAAAACAGTTTTTAGTACTTAATAAATAAGCACCTATCCAGGCATGTCTAAGGGTCAGCTCCCGGTGTTTTCTCCTCTCTACCTGATGAAGCTGGGAATCTTGGGGCAATGCAGCAATTGCCTCATGTACACAAACAATCCTCTCCTCCTACCACCCAATACTACAACCTGTTAGAGATGCACTTATATAGCCAAACTGGAAGCAAAGCTCTCTTCACCCAAGACTGGACTAGACAGTCAAGAGGAGAAGGTAAACACTTGCACCACACCACACTCATCACATAGTCCCTCAAAACCTACACCACCAAAGCACACACATAGAAACACAAAACATACACCTACATTCGCTGAGGCTCTCCAATAAAATCTACCCAAGCAACAAAGACCTCCAAAGCAGAAACGCAAGCAACCTCCACCCCCCAACACAACCCAAATGATACATAGCCCAAAAACTCAGTGTGCCATTCAACCACAGCCCATAAGGCATAACAATGTACCCAACACTCTACTCATAGGTGACACTGTAGTCAGGCACACTGATGTTTCACTCACCAGGCTAAACAAGGAGAAAGTTACTGTCAGCTGCCTGTCGGGTGCCAGGATCCACCACATAATGTATGCACTCAGTTCACTCCACAACAAGTATAAATATGAGTAATATTTAAAGAGAGAGTTGACTGAATTTTAACAGTTCTGAAGAAGTCCTAAGTTTAAGGACAAAAGTGCTTGAGTGTTGTTTTACAAATATTTTCATTAAATAATTTTGGCAGTCAGAATATCAGCTTGTGTGTTTTAGCTACAGCAGTTTCATACACCACTATGTGAACCTTTTATTTTACATAAATTTGATGTCAGGCCCAAGAAATCATCTTCCTCAGTGTCTCAGCAGATCACAACATTCCTGGACCACTAAGGTAGTTTCAGACACACATTTCTATATGAACATACCTGCTACAATGGGGCTCTGTGGTGTTAAAATATGTTAACTTAACTTCCCTTCCCTAATGAGTAAAACAAATGTGCAATCCTGAGTTTAATAAATGCAGGTGCAGTCTGATTGGACTAGAGGCTTCAAAAGGAAACATGGGTGAGAGGTTCACTTTCCTGGAAACAGGAAGATCTACGCAGGACTCGATTCTGTGTGGCCAGCGTGTTAATAAGGATGAAGAACAAAATAGTCGAGCCTTTAGATTTCAGGAATGGCTTAGCACAGAGCTCTTGTTTAGCAGAAATGTTCAGCAGCACACTTCTGTGAACTTACAACCAAAACTGAATGACTTTGAGATGAAGTTATGTAAGGTATGCAATCTTCAGTGTGATAATGCCTACCTAACAGAACGTATAAAATGTAAAAGGGTACCGAGAGGGCTCATGATGTACAAGTTTCCTAATGGACTTTTGAAGGGAGAAACTGTACTTGATGAACTGCTTGATATGTTTGATAGGCATGGGATGGAGTAGATGCAGTTTATCATTAGACTGAATATGGGTAAAACTAATGAACTTATTGATTATATTAACAAGTTGAATAATGATATTTTAAATGGTGTTTTGTTTGAGAATATGACTACTAAAAATGATATGATTTTTGATAAAACTGAGCAACAGGTCAAAATGAATTGTGCTCAAAAACAAAAAAGTTAGAGATGAACAGGAATTTGCTGAAAGAATGGCATACCTTATCCCCAAATCTTAAGAACAACTACATTACAAAGAATAGAGAATGGTATAATAGTGTGGTAGAAGGGTCTAATGAAGGATTAAGGGAGGTAGTGTTTTACCACAGACAAGCCTATATTCACACTTACAATACAGTACAATGGAATAGACTAGATAATGAGATGTTTGAGCAGGAATATGCAGCCTTGTAGATATCCGAAAGGCTGATTAATAAAAACAGACAGTAGAATGTCCCCACACACAGAAAGGGGAAACATCCAAGGATCAAAGACAGTTCTGGAGAAAGAATAGTTGGAACAACCACTAGGGGATGAAATTGGTAATGAAAGTAATATATTGGACACTCTAAATTGGCTCTAGGTGTGAGTGTGTGCATGTGTGTGCCTTCTGTGGAAGCTTAGGTGCCAGGCTGGCAACTCGACACCGTAAAACCCACTGCTAATCGTGAGCGGACAGGTGATCCGCTGTGGCAACCCCTAACCGGGAAAAAGCCGAAAGAAGAAGTATTATTACAGCATTTGACAATAAAATGTTAAGCTATGATGGCTTTAACATATACAACTACACTGATCTGAATATTAACAAAATTTATTTTTCATTATTTAAAAGGGGAATTAAATATATTCCAGCCTGAAAGGTGATATAGTGGCAGTGTTGACAGAACTGAAACTTTCCACCAGGAAGTTAAACCTACAAATTATGTTTAAAGATAAGAAGCAGGGATGTAATACAGTTGGTAACAGTTTTAAAAGAAAAAGCACATTCAGCTGTCCACTCCACCCCATTATACCTAGTTATGAGAAAGTTTGTACACAGGGGATTTATGATTCACACCAGAGATAGAAAAAGAGATTTTACAACATGACTAAAGATGAGTTGTTATTACTTATAGAACTTGGGGCTAAACAAAGTCTGAGGATTATAAAGCCCTATAAAGGGTGCAGGATGGTTTATAAAAATTATTATAATTGTCAAATGTTATAATTATTACACGACAATGAAAAAAATGACGTTGCATCCAAAAATGAAACATCTATCGCACATAGAAAAATGCAACTGTTTTTAGAACATCCCATTTATAAAGGGGCAATTAATGAAGAAGTATATATTTTTTTTAGTTAATGGCTACCTGCTAATCCCTACAGTTTTTGAAATCTCTAAAATTCACAAAAATGTACATGATTCTCCATGTTGATGGTAACCACTCACAACAGTTCTACTTATCCTTTAGGAGTCTTTGTGGACAGACTGGTGAGAAAAGTATTGTACTCAATATAGCACATCTTTTAAGGGATTTCTGAGATTTTTATCTAGGATTGAACAGGAGCACCTTACTAAGGCTTGTTTTTCCACCATTGATATTGCAGACCTTTTTACATCGACTCCACATATTGAATATTTGGTATTGTTTCATGAAGCTCTAATTGAACGGACCACTCTAAACACCTCTTTGGTTAACTTTGTGATGGAAGTGCTGGAATTTATTTTATATAATAATTTCATCACCTTTGAGGGTGAATATTTAGGCAGATTAAGGGGTGGCAATGGGCACTAGTAACAATCCTTTATATGCCAACCTCCTTATGTTTTCCTGGGAGAGGAAACATGTATTCGGTGCTAGTTGCAGTGAACATTGGATATTGTACTTACAATATTTGGATGACATCTTTATCCTTTGGAAAAAGAATAAGGTGAATTTGTTCATTATATTAATTATATTAATAGCATCTGTTCTTATTTTAAATTCACATATACATTTTCAATTGAGAGTGTCAATTACTTAGATGTCACTATTTTTAAAGATGTGAACAGCATACAATTTGGTTTGAAACTGTACAGGAAACCTACATTTTCTAATAGTTTCTTGGATTACAAAAGTAATCATTCTAAATATACTAAGAATAACATCATTAGGGGCAAATTATTTGATTAGCAAGGATGTGTTCATAATTGATGAATTTTAAGTTAGAATTCAGTAACTTGGCACAGGTGCTTATTAATAGAGGATACCGCTTGTCACTGATTTACAACATTGGGCAGCAAATGTTAGAAGGCTGGAAGACTAGAGTCAAGTGTTTATTACATATGCCATTAGAGGGTAAAAGTAGTAACTTCAATATGGTTAGAAGGGGTCTATATTATAGGTTCATAGGTTCATAGGTAGGTACTAGGCTATCTGCCCGAGGGCATTTATAAGCCTAGCCAGAGTGTGTCGGCTTTCGCCACCCAATTGATTAATTAACTGATCCTCTGTCAAGCAGAGCCAATGAAGTGATCCCAGTGGTGTATTTTCTGTTACCCATCCACTCGTCAAGGTTTCTCTTGAAGAGTGTTAGTGAGGGGCTCTGCCTGATGTAATTTGGAATTTTGCTCCAAAGCATAGGGAGTCTCTGTGACAGGAATCTATCCCTTCAGCATGTTCTACTTATTGTTGTGGCAAGGTTTAGCTCACTAGAGCACGTGGCTCGCAGTCACTTGGATTTCTTTAGGTGGAGCATGTCCATCAATTCTGAGTTGGACATGGCTTTGTAAGTCAGGCAGAGATCACATCTGTGTAAGCGATATGCCACTGAGCACAGCCGGAGTTTTTTCACTCAGGCTGCATAGGACATATGTTTGAGATCAGTAATCCTTTTGGTGAGGTACTTTTGTGGTCTTTCCAGCTGTTGGAAGTGTCTTGGGAGGTACATCCCAAATGAGGCATTGTACTCTATGATGGGTCTAATGAGTGATAAGTAGATGGGCACTATAACCTCTTTATTTCTAGATGCGAACCCATTAGTAATTAGATGGGCCACACAGAAGAATTTCCTAACTACTTTGACAATATGATTGTCAAAGGAGAGATTATTATCTACATGGGTCCCCAGATCTCTTATTACCTCTTCTGTATTAAGGGGGCTGCCACCTATGTGGTAATTCATGGGTGTTTTTTTTTTTTTTTTTCCAAATGGGATGGCTATGCATTTTTTGGCATTTAGCTTGAGGCTATGACTTTGACACAAGGTGTCCATCTCAGTAAGGTCCTTTTGGAGGATGTCCATGTCAGCCAGAGTGTCAATTATGGCTCCCAGTTTGCATTCATCAGCAAAATTGGTTATCCATAGTCCTCCTGTGTTTGCCTGTACTTCTGAGAAGTATATGTTGAACAGTAGGGGTCCCAGGACAAAGCCTTGTGGGACACCACTTGTGACTGGTTTAGAGTCGGACCTGGAGCCTGCTATTCTTACTGTGTAAGTTCTGTCTGTAAGCCAGTTGGCAACCCATCTCATGACGTAGGGGTTTATGTTCAGGCTGGTGAGTTTTTCTGTAATACCCGAGTGGGGAATGGTGTCGAAAGCCTTGGCGAGGTCAAGGTAGGCTGTGTGAACCACCTTTCCCTCATCTATGGCCTTGGTGCCTGTCTCGAAAAAGTCAACCAGGTTTAGTAGGCATGATCTGCCCTTAACACGGCCGAACTGGGTCGGGTCAAGTGTTTGGAGGTTCCCAATGTCTTTGTTAATGAGTTCCATGATGATGCACTCCATAGCCTTGCAGACCAGGCTAGTCAGGCTTATGAGACGATAGTTACCAGGGTCAGTTGTGGCCCCTCCTTTGTGGAGTGGAATAACCATTGCTGTGCACCATTCTATGGGCACGTAGCCTGTGGACAGGCTGAGGTTGAACAGCATGTTTAGGTGGGGGATTAGTTCATTCTATATTTAGTGCAAGACATAGCCTGGGACACCATCTGGTCCCTTTCACACTGTGTTTTTGGCTTTTGAAAGGGCTGTTTTTACCTGTGCATCTGTGATTTTTGGGACACTACAGTTTTCTGGTATAGCTGTGAGCCCTTCTGGAGGTGAGAGGGGGGTGAAGTTTGCACTGACTCTATCTGCCAGGATGTTGGCAATATCAGTAGGTTCAGTATATTTTGTACTATTTTGCACTAGTTCAGTGCATATCTGCGAGTTGCCACTTAGATTCTTAACATAGCTAAAGAAGGCTTTGTGGTTATCTTTTGAATCATTGGCTATTTTTCTTTCTAAGTTAACCTTAGAGGATTTCATGAGGGACCTCAGTTTCTTACTGATACTGATCAGGGATATCTTTCCTTCTTGTGATTTGCTTTTTTTCTGAACTAGCTTCCTCCTTCTATTGTATAGCCTGTTTATTGCAGGGGTCCACCAAACTGGTTTCCTTCTCTTAGAGGAGTGAGTCTTGGATTTGCTAGGGATGGCACGATTCATGCATCCTTGTAGGTGCTCATAGAGTGCATTTGTAAAGGTTTCTGCATCTTGGGCAGCGTTATCCTTTAGCGTGGGGGTCGTGAAACTTACCAACTCTGTCTTAAGTAAGGTGAAGTTTGCTTTAGAAAAGTTTTATACTGTGGTTTCCTTAGTTGGGGGTGGTGGTGGGGTGTGGACACCCAGACTGATTAGTTTATGGTCTGATCTAACCAGTGACGGGTTGACCTCCTGTGTGGAACACCTGTCACCCATGTTGGTGATGACCAGGTCCAATATGTTTTCACCTCTGGTAGGGGAGTTTACCAGCTGATCCAGGGCATTTAAGTTGATGAATTCCAGGAAGCACTGGGCTTGGGAATTTGTACTCGAGTAGTTTTCCCAGTGAATGGTAGGGTAATTGAAATCACCCAATATCAGGGTGTTTGGTAGGACCTTCATGTTTTCCAATGTCTCCAGAAAGGAGGAGTGGTGGTCCTGTGTCATGGAGGGTGATCTGTAGCAGGCCACAATTTGCATTGCAGATTTGCCCGATGTTAGTTGCACGTGGATGATCTCAGAGGTATCGTGCTGCACCACTTACCTGGAGGTGTAGGTATCCTTGATGAATATGGATACACCCCCTCCTTTTGTGTTTCGGTCCATGTTCTGTGGCCGAAACGTGTGGTATGAGTTGTAGCCCGGTAGTGCTGGGGTGCTCTCTGGAGCCTTGAACCAGGTTTCAGTTACTGCACAGATGTCGACATTCTCCATACTGAGGAGTGCTTCGAGCGCGTGCATTTTGAGATTTAAACTCCTGCCGTTGAGTAGCATAACCCTCAGTTTTTTGTTAATTGTGCTGTTTAAAGAGGTGGGTTTGACTTTTGAGTCTTGCCTAAAAAAAGGCACTATGGTGGCAGCAAGAGCCTTGGCCAGTATTTGAAAGCCTAGGGGTAACAGGTGCAAGCCATCTCTTGCAAAGCAACGTGGCTTGTCGAGCATGTCGTCCCAGGCTGACAGACACTGGATCCCCTTTGAATGACACCAGAAGCTTAGCCAATTGTTGAAATTGATCATTTTTTCTTTATACTGGGGTATCATTCTTGGTGAGGGCAGGATGCTACTCAGGGTCAGGGTCATACCAACCTGGGCTACATGATCACAATGTATTGCCAACACTATATATAATTGACCCACAATCCCTGTAAACCCAAAATGTTGAACACACAGATCAGTGATTTTTTTCCGAGAGGAAAAAATTGCTGATCCATAAAAAAAAAAAAAAAAAAATCACTAAATAAACTGGGGGGCTTCACCCCTACACCCTCCCCCGATGTGGGGGGCTGTGCCTCCCACATCCTCTCTACTTAAATAGACCAACTCTGACATCGCACTACAGTGGAAGGAAATGGTAAAGTCCCAAAAATGGACCAGTGATTTTTTGCCCTAAGAAAAACATCGCTGTTCCGTGCTTTCGGTATTTTGCTATTTTGTGCAATGATGTTTGACTAAACAGCATTTGCAATTTATTGCATTAGCTAAAATAATAGGTACCTGACAGGAGTATGTATACCAGTTCTATGGTTATTTTTTTATGGAGAATTACGCTTTGATACCCATAATATTATAACTAGGAAATGGGTCATGTTTAAGAGCAATATGGAATTTATTAACATCTTAGGTGACAAACCTAATTTTGTGTTTAAGACTACTTATAATTTAAAGTATTTATTAGAGTACCCTCTGGTGGTAAACAGGTGTAATGAAAGAGGGACTAACAGATGTGGAACATGTAAATACTATAAATATATTTTACAAGGACAATGACTGACAATAGGCCAACCCGACTAAGATTAAACAGGCAACAGGGATTTGCAAAACTAGAGGTCTATTGTATATAGCTATCTGCCAGGATTGCAGTAACTTTTATATAAGTAAGACAGAAATGGCATTTTGGAAGAGGATTTATGAACATTTGTACGCTATATAGTATAAAAACCTTAATAACACCTTATGCAAACATCTTCAGTTTAGTCCCCAATATAAAAAAGGATTCTATTTGGTATCATAGAAGTAGTTGGTTAGGGCTATGGGGGGATGGGGGTTGGGAGAATAAATCAGAGATGAAGGAATGCTGTTGGCAACTTAGGTTTAAAGCCACTGCACTCCCAGGAATTAAAGAACATATATCTATTGCACCTATGTTGAAATTTAAAGCTTTAGACATTGTGACATTGTTTAAGTTGTGAAGTTTTAGGATTTGTATTTTAGTAGATTTTTGTATTGTCAGTGTATTTTCTTGATGCAAAATTGTGTATCTTTGTAATGTAATAGGATTCTGCGCTTTTAAATGGGTTCAATTAATAGTCACAGAGCTTTTAATGTGTAATATTTAAAGAGATAGTTGAATGAATTTTAACCATTCTGAGGAAGTCCTAAGTTTAAGGATGAAAGTGCTTACCCGTTGTTTTACAAATATTTTCATTAAAGAATTTTGGCAGTCAGAATATCAGCTTGTGTGTTTTGGCTACAGCAGTTTCATACACCACTGCGTGAGCCTTTTTGTTTTATATAAATTTTATGTCAGGCCAAAGAAGTCATCTTCCTCAGTATCTCAACAGATCACAGCATTCCTGGACCACTAAGGTAGTTTCAGACACTTATTTCTATTTGAACAGACCTGCTGCAATGAGGCTCTGTAGTCTTAAAATATGTTAATTTAACTTCCCTTCTCTAATGAGTAAAAATAATGTGTAATCCTGAGCTTAATAAATGCACGGACAGAATAATCCAACTCATGAACTACAATGTAGTAGGCCTGTCCATCAAGCAATTTCCATTATGGAATGTTTAACTCTAAACACTCTAGACTGTAGATTGACATATATAATGGATGAGATCAAATTCAATTTTCTTCATTTTAGTCTTGTGTTCTGTGACTGCTGTCAGGATCAGTGTGGTGAGCTGATGAAAATTTCAACAACTAACAGTTTATTACAAGCATAGTATGCTCATCTGACAGGCAAAATAAAAACTTCCTTGCAGTCTGTTAAGATATTCCTTTTACCAATGATTTCAATTTGCAAACGAATAATCTTGCTGCAGGCTATGGAGAAAATAGGACAGATGAAAAAAACATCATTAGGTAGAGTGTTTAAATCAAATCAGGAAAAATGAACAGGCACATTTATTTATCTTACATATATTGTATGGTGTTAAGTATGTGCATTTAAATAAATATAATACATGTTATATAGCATTCATTTATTTTTCATTTTGCTTATTTAATTCTGAGTGTACACAGCATGGCAGGTACTTTAATTCAGTAAAAAGCATATATTGGGGTTCCAAATAAGATACGCAGTAATACAACATAACTTAGATCAAACATACAGTGCAACAAGGGTCTATCATCATTAGAGAATGCTAAGGACCTGCACATGGTTTTTAATTCACAGAAGAGAATGTAAACAGTAATGTGAAAAAACGTCACTGCCCTGAATACCTTTAGAAGGTGTTCTTATAGGCTAAGGTAAGAATGACAGTAACAGAAGCAAAGAGAACTAGTAGTGATTTGAGAAGGAATCAGAAGGGACCTGTGTAGTTGCTGCTTATGGATATGGTGGTGCAGATCATTCCAAGGTAGTGCCAGCAACACCAGTTAGCATATTTGTCTTTGATACCAAGAAAATCAAATCAGCTCCCACTTGTTGCTTGGCTTCATGTTATAATACTTAAACTATAGTGTAACATTAAACACTTGTACTCCTTGGATGCCATCTTTTAAGAGACATTTAAATTTAGGTCTCATCTTCTTGTGCTATTGATACCTCATGTGGATATAAAAGCTTCCGTAATGCTTAAAAGAAAGAGTAGGGATATTTCTCCAGTGTTCGGCATAAATTTCCTCTGTGCAAATCTCATCTCAGGTCTCTTATGAAAATACAGTAAACACTCAGATAACTGGCACACATGGGGATTGGTAGATGCCGGATAACTGTAGTTTCTGGTTGCTTGAGAGTTACTATTAAAAATAGGCCTGATTAATACTGTACCCTATACTATTTGTTTGGTTTGACTTTTTCTTTGGTTGGGGAGAGATGGAATTTATTCCTATCTTCCTTTTTGCAACTCTAAAACTCTAAAAGTGCAAGGTATGTTTCTGCAGGGGGAAACAAAGTGCAACACATGAAAACTGTACTGTATTTCTTCAATTTTTTTTTCTGGTTGCTTGAGAGTTCTGGTTGCTTGAGTTCCAGTTAACTGAGAGTTTACTGTAGTCTCATCCATAGTAGGTTGACCCAGTCAACAAAACAACAAAATGACAAATATTACAACTCTGTAGAATCAAGGGATATTATCCATTGGACACTTTGGTGCACTTTTCTAGGGACATTAATTGAATTATTGTCCAGCAGGTATACTAGCAGATGAAAGAATGGAGGAAAACAGGAAGGGGATAGGGAGGATTAAGGCTAACTAAGAAAGCCTTTTGAAAAAGAAGTTGGCATAGTACAGTATAGGGGTGATAACAATAGAAGGATGGTAGAAGAGTTCCTGTTGGAGAATGGGGTCAGGGATGCTGATGTCATAGAGATTCTGTGGAACACATGTCATAGAATGTTTCATCACAAGCATGAAAAGCTCTGCCATCTGCTTGCCCCTCTGATCTCCCACTTCAGATAGACCTGCCAGATGGCTTCTCTACCTTCATCCAACTGATCCTCTCATTCCACCATGATCAAGGGTCCAGAATCACTGGTTTGGCTGGGAGCCGTACAGCTTATTCATTCCTGGATGAAAAGCCCAGTCAGTCCAAATGATAATCCTTGTCCCCAATCTGAATTTTGAGATTCCTTTATCTAATTCCAGAACCTTAAAATAAATATGGTCCTTCAGAAAAGTACAAAACTTGTTGTTATACTTAAAAAGCATTTTAACAAAATAGCAAGCCCTCTGAACCCTAAACATGAGAGCTACACCCCCCTCTTTTATATACTATTTTTTTTTAAATTGCTTTACCTCAGAAAAGAGAAATATTGATATACAGCGATTTTGGAGTTGATATATATTTCCCTGTAACCACACTAAAATCCTCACTGACACAAGTATTGTACTTAAGGTCTTCCAATATAAAATAGGAACCCATTTCCTGATGACAGATAGGCAGCAGACAGACAAGCTTCGAGGTCTAACAGCGCTATCTACCCAATCCTTGAGTGCGCCTTACATGGCTTGCTTGAGCTACTCCATCAGGGGGATAGACTTGTTTACATAAGTGATGTCCCAATGTCTGCAGTGGGTTCCTATTAAATCAGTGAACGCTTAAAATAGCGAATGCTGCTTAATCAACCCTTTTTAATCCAAACGACGAAATCCTGAACGGACATAACAGTGATTTTTTTCCCAGGAAAAAAAATCACTGGGCTGTTTTCAGGACTTTGCCATTTCCTCCACTGTGGTGTGATCTCAGAGTTGGTATATTTAAGTAGGGGGTGTGTGGGGGACACAGCCCTCCACATTGGGGGGTTGTGGGGGGAAACCCCCCCACACACTTTTTTATTTATATATTTTTTTTTACGGAGCAGAGATTTTTTCCCTGGGATTTTCCCTGGGAAAAGATTGCTGTTACCTGTGTTCGGCATTCTACTGTTTTGACATTTTAGGGTTGATTATACAGCGTTCGCTATTTTAAGCATTTTCTGTTATAATATAGACCCTCTGCAGCATACCACTAGTACAGTGGGCACTTGCTAGGCACATTAACACTGGTACAACACCTACTGCTCTGTCCTGTCACCATAGTGGTCAGCCCAGCTTTCTCCCTCCCTGGATAAGTCAGCCACTGCTGGCCACTCACTTCCATCCACCTGGCTGAGGCACTGACACTAGTTGTACATGAGTTGTCTTTGTCACAGTCTGGGTGTCTTCACTTTCTGTTATATGGCCAGGCCCACCATTTGCTTTTTTTAGGAGACTGGCAGTTATAAGAATAGCAGCTAAGGACCTCTTGCCCCTTTAAAACCACTATAAATAAGAAATAAAGCAAACCATGTAGTTTCATTTCAGTGCTTCAGCAAATAACCTTCAACAAAATTTAACATACAACAAAACAGGAACCATATAAAAGTACAAGTGCAAATTAATCCATTAAAATTCTGTTCACCAGGGCTTAGCATATTATGTTTTGAAATACACCAGACTATTTTCCAGCAATTCTATCCACGGGTTTACCATCCCTCAAATTTAAAGAAATGTTTTTCAAAAAAACATGCCCATTAACCCATTGATTACTGCAACCAATCACCCTACAGACAGGAGGGGCACCCTCAGTCATACAAATTATCCATGTAGCACCTATAGTGCCCAATCAGTGATTCGGGAAAGAGCCAAATGGCAGAAGAATGGCAGAGAGACTGTGAAACAGGCACCCACAGTACTATTAGCTGATTTTTTACACTGTCTCATGCAGTTCAGGTTTTCATGCAACCTGAGCAAGCCCAGAGGTACTGCATATAACAGTGTATGCACCTAAATCAGGCTAGATCTTCTGAATATAGTTTGGTGTGACAGAGTGCTTTGTTACTTCCTATTTCCACTGGAAGTCAGTTCAGCAGTAGATTAGATTGCTAATTTTCTCCCAAAATAGACAATCAAGCAATGGCCACACTCAAACCTCTTCCACCTTCCCTGACTGACTCCTGCAGTGCCCAGTTTGCTAGCTGATCCTGCATAATTTGAGTCACAGGCAAAGCTAACTTAGCCCATCAGTGATGTCTGCCTACTAGTTCTGGAGCAAGTAATATATGGGTCTCACAAGATGTCCCAATGCAGCCTTTTCATGAGCATTTTTTTTTCATACTAAACAGCTCAGTGGCCTCAGTTGCAGTAGCTGCTCCACTTTGACTGCTTTAATTTCCCTTTTTCTCATCAGTTCAGCTGGATTACTGTGATGAAGTGGTGAGACACTAGCTTCCTGGCATGAATCATCAGTGGGATATCTGTTGACATTTTTACACTGCATCCAAGACAGGGAACTCAAACAGAAGGAAGGCCAGCAGGTAATTTCCATTGTTGTATAAAAATAAACTAAAAATGTTACTAAATTAAAGAAGGCTAGCTGGTAAGTAGGCAGACAGACAGGGAAGTATCTCAACCAAGCAATAACAAGAACAGCAGTGCAGTATGAAGGTAAAATATCATCAGTATTAATGAACAATAGCAAATAAATTAGTGGTTAATGTGGTTTTCATCTTGAAAAGTGCAAAATATAAAAAGTAGGATCATTGTTACCAGAAGGACAGCAACATTTTATCATTAATATACAATTGCATTCCCTCAAGATTTGAATGTCTTCATCATCATCCCCCCAACGTTTGCATTTATGTTTCATATGGAAGCCGCAGTGGTGTAGCGGTAGCACTGTCACCTCACAGCAAGAGGTTCTCCCGTTTAATTCTCAGCTGGAGCACCTTCTGTGTGGAGTCTGCATGTCCTCCCCGCTGTTGAGTGGAGATCGAAAGATATGTGTGAATGGGTGTGCCTTCGTTGAAGGCTGGGCGTCGAGCTAGCACTTCAGCACCATAAAAATCTACTGCCAGTCATTAGCGGACCGGAGTTCTGCTGTGGCGACCCCTAACCGAGAAAAGCCGAAAGAAGAACAACAACCTCTACCTGTAGGGATTGTTATCCTGTATCAGGGGGAATTTTTTTTTATTTTGCTCCTATATGATTTAGGGTTGGAGACCTGGTCTCAACCATGGAGCCAGTTTTTTTTTTACATATTTAAGTCCATTTTCTGTTGCCTTCTGCACCCTGCAGTTAAGCTACTTCTAAGTACCTCTACAATATTTTATGTATTTTTGTGCATCTTTGGATGGTCACCTTGTGTTATTTAATTTGCTGTAATGTAGGTGTGCCTTTTACCCAGCCGCATCTCTGTAAATGGTAGTAAAAAGATGTCCGAACAATTGCATTACACAACCTTTCTGATGTGACTCTTTTAATTATGTCTGTGTACTGAACCTTAATCAGAATAGTGAGTCTCAAGTTTTGCAGTGTGTGATGTAGTCAGTTTCTGTCTTACTCTAAGTTTTGTGACCTGAACTGCATGTTGCCTTCGCATAGTTCCTCACAGACAAGCCCCATCCTCTCATGAGCTATTAAAATAACTGATTTTACTAAATCATGTTTAGGGAAGGTCTCTCACACCTGATAGATATGTCTGGCTAGAGCCCACAAGCAGTTATGAAATCCAATTTGTCATAATGGGCCTAATTCCAGTAGGCTTGTTGTTAGTCTAAGTGACTTAATCCAGTGTAAGGCCACTTTATAGTTAGGCCTTACACCTGAATAAATCACTTACAATGAGAGTAAGTGTGTTGGAATGTGGCCTGAGATAACATCAGTCTCAAGTTGGTGGTTTCTTTGAAAATGTTTAGTGCGTGCCTTTTTATAGCTGCATTTACCACTTGACATCCTCATTTCTTCTTGCTGCTTTGAAACTTATGATCCGTCATTTTGCAAAGATTTTAAAATGTATTTTTTACAGTGAAGAAACTGATTTTGATTGCTGTTTGAATATTGATAATCTGCTATGTAATAAAGCCCCATTTTCATTTTATTGTGTATATTTTGTTAACAAGCTTTGAAAATCCTTATAACAACTTGAAACTGTATAGGGTTTAGTCAGGTGGCCAAGAAAATAATTTTGGAAGCCCTAAATAAAAATTACAAACATTAAAATGTTAATGAAAAATATTGCTCATAAAAACGAACACTCTTAGTCTGAAAAAAAAAGTAGATTTTAAGAAAAAATACACATCGAAATAAAAAGAATATGATAAAAAACAAAGTGAAGCAAAAAGAAAAGGAACATTACCTAAGGCTCCGATGGCTTCAGACTTAAGTACCCTTCATGACTCCTGACATCAATCAGAATGGCAAGCTCTGTCATAAAGGTGAGGAAATTAATAACCACTGTTTCCTCACCAAGGACAAAAAAGTCTGTAGATCGTAGCACTTCCTACTCATTTACAGGGAAAGAAGCTACAGTATTTAAAGGGGTCTCCGCCACTGAAAGTATGTATCGCCTTTTAGAAAGGCTTCTCTCTTCAGGGAGAATAAGCACAAACATATTTGCTTTTCACTTTACAAATAGATGCTGTCTTGCCAGTTTATCAAGGTGTTTGCTACTTCCATCCAAAAGGTTAATGCCTGTTTTACGCTTCTACAAACCTCAAACACACTGCTCATGAATACTGCAGTCTTAGTTAACTAGCTGTTTAACAACAGTTTGGTGATGTTCTTTTAATCAAATTAAATATAAATGAATGTTACACTGAAAGAAAGTCAATGTCCTCAGATGCCGTTGTAATGCAGTTCTGTAATTTCACTGTTGCACTGGAGGTTTTAGCACTGGGATTAAGAAAACTGTGTTAAATTTACGTTGTGTAGATTGTGGGTTTTGTTCCTCAATACTTACTGGAAAGAATGGTATTTATCATCATATTTTCTGCATTTTTATTGTATTTTCACAAAACACAGATCTTTAATTATATGGATTATCTTTTGTGAATCTTTAATCAGATAATCTATAATAAAGTATTGACAATTAAGCAGCACAGTGGCCTAGTGGATAGCATTGTCACCTCTCAGCAAGAGGTTCTCTGGTTGGATTCTTGGCTGGGGTACCTTCTGTGTGAAATCTGCATATCCTCCCTGTGTTTGAGTGTGTCTGCTCTAGCTTCCACTCACTTTCTAACAACACACAGTAGGTGGATTGGGCACTCTGAATTGGCCATAGGTGTGGTCTGGAAGAACTACTGTGGCAGCCTGGCAGGGCTAGCCACCTGGTGGTGTGAGCCTTGTTCTAGTTGATCGTCACTGTTGAGGTGACATCCTGACCTCATGTGTAAAAATGGGAAAAGGGGTTGTGGATGGATAGAATTAAGAAATCTTGATCGCATTTTCCATTTTGTAAATAGTTCTTAAGTATTTAAGGATACAGTAGTTATTCTTATTGTAAAAGCAGTTATATTTTAGTCTACAAGTTTTTATTGTTGTGATATTGCTGCTCTTCTGAATTTATTAGTATAATGAACTATTCAATAACCATATGAAATGCTGTGACTCATTAGATCAAGTCTTGAAACATGGAGACTAATTGGCCAAAAAATAGACTTACACATATATCAAGTCCGAGATGGTCATTTGTCAGAATATTCCCAGCAACTACTTATCTATAGTATACAAGAAGCAGTAGATTTACCTGTGCAGCACCCACTTATCTATAATATACTGTAGCTGTAAATTTGTCTATGAGTAAGTAAATATAAGTAAAAAACAAAATACCATTCAGATGAACAACTCAACAGAAAGTCGAACTTCATATGGTTGAGACCATATGACTGACTTTCAGAAAAGTCAAATTACAGAAAACAACAAAAATCTATGTTTTTGTGGGGGGGGGGCAAGCCCCCTTTCATCCCACACTCTCTGCATATTATATATACCAACTCTGAGATTGCACTATAATGGAGGAAAAGTTTAAATTCCCTGATCCCTACTGTACTGCAATCCCCATTCAAAAACGTGAACATTTTGGAAAGTTAGTCATACGGTCTTGACCATATGATGTTCGACTTTCTGTTGATTTGGTTTTCTGAATGGGAGCTACATATTTATATGCTTACATGTTCTAGGGCTATGGAGGGCTTGTTTCCTGCAAAAAAGAAGTTTACACAAAAGGAGTGATTTTAAGATTTGCTTTTCCCCTGCATTTGTGTGCTTTTTTACTGCGTGTCAACGCTCTGCGTTTCAAACGCTGACATTTCAATAAGGAGTAGATTATTTTGTCATTTGGTTTTGCATGACACTGGGAAATAGGAATACTATATGGGGTTTAATACAACTATTAAAACAATGAGACTTGAAGCAGAAAATATATTTCAGTTATGGATGTATTTCAAGCTAGAAAATAAGTAATATAAGTCAGTGATGTAAGACATGATGAAAGGTAAATGACCTATGAATGGCTGAAGCAGTAATTTAATAAGTGGCTGAAAAGCTGGAAGATGAACTAACAAGAAATTAATAGAGAAAGTAGGGGAAATGATAAAAAGAATTCAGCCTCTGTCTATTCACTCATTCAGAGCAGGTACGTGTATGTGTGTGTGTGTGTGTGGGGGGGGGGAGCAGCCTCATCCTTCATAGGGCTGAAAACTGTTAGTGAAGAAATAGATGATCAACACATCTAGTGAGGAAGTCTTAATGCTATGATTTTTTTTAATTATTGCCATGTGACTTTCAAGATCTACTGTTATGGTGAGTATCTGACAAATCTGTATTGTATTCTTACAGATGGCGCATGTATTATATATTTAAAGAAGAAGAATTTGAAATAAAGTTGTCACAAAATGGAATCTTAAGGAAGTCTATTCTATACCTTACAGAGTCAGAATGGATCCCGGTCAAAATTACCAATAATGTGGTATTCAACAGTTTGTGATTTACCACACATTGTACCTGACCCAATTTCAGACTGTTAACACCACAGTTGTTATATGTAGCATCCACAGGGAAATCCAAAGTTGATCATTATTACACAATTGTAGGTAGGTAGGTACTAGGCTATTGGCCCTAGGGCCTATATAAGCCTAGCCAAAAAATGTACCCTGGCTTTTGCCACCCAAGAAAATTATTTTCCTGTGCCCCTGTCGAGCAGAGCCACAGATGTGATCCCTGGGGTGAATTTCCCATCCAATCATCAAGATTTTTAATATGTTATTCATAGGTTAGTACTACCTGCCCTTGTGAGCCTAGCCAATTATCCATTGTGAAGTTCAAACCCTGCACCTTGTGTTTATAAGGCAAACACCTTAACCATTAGGCCACCCAACCCACAATTGTGTGAGTTTTCTAAGAGAAGAATGTCGACACAAAATATGTGTGACATCATAAAATCCAGTAGAGACAGAAATTAATTCAGGGAAAATGCTGTCAAAATACATGCTAGAAATATTAGTCATATTACTGGGTCTAAAATTAGCTGAAGCACAAGTAATGAATCCCTTATGAATTTGAAATAAACTGCATCATGTCAGTCCTTATAAAGATAACCCTTTGATTGTAATTGCTACTGGCATAGAATGAAAGCTGTATTGTTTTCAGAAACTTTCTCAGCATATAATCAGATCCTTGAGAACTAGGTTTTACTTTACGTAGTCCTTCAGGTGAAACAGTTTAATTATAGGACATTCTATAATTGTAAAATATGAAACTGGAATAAATAAGGTAGATTGATTAACAGAATGAGAAAAAGGTTAATTAAATAAATCAACAATTATTTACCAGAATTTAATTCACTTCATAAATGGCAGTTAGTCCAGTCAGACAGGAAAAAAAATAAAGGTTAAACATCACTATCCATTTCAAGAAGGCAAAACTTGAGAGGTGTGCCAATACAATACTAAAGTTAGTCTGTTGATACAGTAAGATGTGGGTCGTCTACTTTGCTTTATTTCTGTACTTTACAAATCTTTCAGCATTTACACATATCGTTGATTAGGTCTTTTTTACACTGCCTTTGGAGAGTCAGTTCTGTTACCACTTAACTAAAGACATCTTAAGTCATAGAGGAGATGAGAGTTCACAAAGCCCTTTCAGACTGATGGACTTTGTCCTTGACTCTAGTAATAAAACTTATGTAATAGAAGAGATGCTGGATTCTAAGCATAGGCCTTAATACATTTCGTAGCTGATTAGTCAGATATAAACAAAACTTTATTTACCACTGGAACATTCCTTCCCAGTTTTGAACTTGTGAATCTGAGACCTCCTTTGGAAGTTCCATCCAAAACTGTTTCTTCTAGTTTTTCAATTTGGGGAATTAGTTGTAGTCATATCATTTATTGTGTTTGCAACCCATTTATGTGTATTTCTGCTTTATTCTAACTTTGCTTTATTTTCAAATGTTGTTACATTGTATTTAAATTGTACAGTGCTTCGTTTAACAGTGAGATTAAATGCTAACTGACAGTCCACGGCCAGATTAGCTGAAATGGATGAATATACTATGGGGGGAATTTAATAAAGCCTACACTTATTTTGTTTTACCATGTAGGCATCTCGCCGAGCTGCTTACATGAAAGTAAGCAGATTTTAGATTCAGTAAGCACTGCTGAGCAGTGCACATCAAGTGCCAACACAGGAAGTTTCACGGCGTACAAATCACCACCTAAGTAGGTGACAGGTGAATCTCATGCAAGTTAGTCAGGTAGAGCAAGCCAGCAAGCAGATAGGCAGCTCTTTAGACCCCGTGTCAGTGTCTGTAGTGTACATGGAAAAATTCCGTGTACAGGAGTGTAGACAGACAAAAGGGGCTGTAAAAATGTAGATATATGGACAGAAATGGCATACCACTTACAGATATGAACGAAACTATCCTTTTGTGTGTCTGAAAATTTAAAGAAAATAAGTTAAATTAATTTTATTTTTTTTAATAATCTGAGCATGTTTGTGTGGCATGCCACAATGCACAAACATACTTTAAAAAAATGGAAAAAAAAAATTAATAGGACCTTGTGTGTACTTTCTACAATGCTGCATTGGTGCTGTTGCTAACATGGTAGAGCTATGAAGCATGTAGTTTCCAAGCTGTAAGCATGGATCCCTATGCAAATGAGGAGGAGTTACTGAATAGCATAAAGGGATAATTGTGTCCTCATATCCCCTTCTTGTAGACAGAGAACCATGATGTTGTTGTTTACAGAGGAAATAGCTGACATCAGAGAAGGGTGTGTCCAATGACTTCTAAGCTTATTTCAGCTTATCTGCACCTGTTTGTGTGTCACACCACTGTGCTGAGCATGTCCTTTCAGAGGAGAATGTGTGCAGCAACTTCCAAGCTTTGTTTAGCTAAGGGGTGTATGTTTCCATATGTTTGTACGGTGCTCTGCCATGCTGAGCATGGAAGTCTGGGGGGATGTGTACACTAACTGCTAAGCTTTGTTTACCTGTGGGGAGCATGTCTGCATGGCGTGCCGGAGTGCTGAGTGTGTCTAAAACCCAGTGACATACTAATTAGTTATGACCCCAGTTTAGTTTAAACTAGGGGCATTGAATGATGTCAGCGATATACTAGGCAGGTAGAATGCATCATAGGTAAACAATCACACAGTCAGCACCTACAGCAGAATACTATAAAGTATGCATACACCCTGTACTCTGATTTTTTTGGACTAGGGAAGTTAGCATGGGTGATGCTGTTGATGGTTGTAATCTGGAAGCAGTCACATCTTTTGCATTTGAGGTATTATTATGTTGGTGTTTTCACAGACTGTCAGTCTGTGTCTGGTGTAACATTTTGAACCTCTGTCAAATATTAAATACAGCAGACACCTGGGGAATGCTATGGGCATGTTGAGTGAAGTACAGTACTGGAGAAACAGGGACAGATGTCATTGTAACACACAAAATCCCAGACTGGAGTACAGGTAGGTGTGGCCTGGAGTCACTTTATAAGTACTGATAGTCCCACTGGGCATGCCCATACACTTAGTTAAAATGAGAGCAATTCTGTTGCCTCTTCATCTAAATGACCTGTTATGTATAGAAATGTCTGTACATACAAACATATATGTATACATATCCATCTGTCACAATCTCTCTCTCTCACCTACATAATATATCTATCTCTACGTAGAGTCAAATAGATATATATTGATATATATATATATATATATATATATATATATATATTTAGCTATATATATTAAAAAATTATATATAGATTCTCCCCATATATCTACATAACACATATACATATTATACACACACACACACACACACACACACACACACACACACACACACACACACACACACACACACTCACAGCTGCATTTATATATTCATCCCTGTTATATACATAAATAAGTGTGTGGATGTCCATATTGAACTACATACCCTAATAATGGTGAGTAAATCTACACTATCGCACATCCATACTGTTGCTCAAAGGATCCAAACTAAGGGCATGACAGTACATAATCCACTTACCTATAGACACCTGTGGTGGATGTCACCATGTAGACAGACACAGGTGAGCAGGTAGTGTAATGTATAATGTTGTCAATGCATGCATGGACAGGGCACATTGTTCCTATCCACAGGTTTACCTGTCTCAGTGCAAACAGCCACATATGGCCATACTGGCAACTGTACACCCATAGCTAGGATAATAACAGTTATCTCACTGCTAGGATACTAGATGCAGATAACAGTATGAAGCAATATCACTCTACAGGCCACAGATGCTGTTCAATACAAGCCTAGTTTGTGTAATACACAAGAACTTTGCCTGTAATCACATATACAACAGACTTAACCTGAGGCATGTGCGATAAAGATTGTGACCTATAGTGTATAAGACTAAATAGGTAGGGGTTCTAATTTCATTCCAGGCTACTTGGTGCATGTGCATTTGTGTATATTCCCTTCCAATACAACTGACATGCCCTCATGGGCTATCCACCTGCAATGGGTATGACTTTTTGGCCCTGTTACTTGCTGCTTGCTTCCAAACTGTCATCTTCTACAAGGCCTGATTATGTCACCCACCTTAAGACTTCCAGCTGAGACTGTACTATCAGACTAAAGCCATGGCGCATGAGATAAATACTGTGAGCTATAGTGTGTAAGACTAGATAGGTAGAGGTTCCAATCTTCCTCTAGGCTACTTGTTGCGCATGTGTGTGTATCCCCCTGAAAAACAATTTACATGCGCTCATGGGCTATCCATGTGCAATGGTTATACACTTTTTCGCCCTGTAACTTGCTGGTGGCTTCCAAACTGCCCTTTTCTACAAGGCCTGATGATGTCCTCCACCTTAAGATTACCAACTGACAGTGCAGTATCAGACTTATGTCATGGCATGTATGATAAGTACTGTGCACTATAGTGTGTAACACTAGATAGGTAGGGGTTCTAATCTCACTCCAGGCTACTTGGGGTGGATATGCCCATATGGCATAAATATGATCTCCTTGATAACGTAGAAATAGGTAGGCTTGTGCAGTATTTTATTTGTAGCATGTGATGTGCCCCCCCAAAGGACTGACCACAACCAGCCTGCTGATGTCATTAAGCATAATATGTCCTAAACTGATAGTACTAGCAGACATGAGGTGTGTTGTATGGATCACGTACTGTAATCTATAGTGTATACCATTACATAAGTAAGTGTTCTCATCTACATACAGCCAACCTGCACTATGTGTGTGCCTTGGCGAGTCCTGTACACAGTGACTGGAAGTGGTGCTAGCCTCAATGTAGCCATGCTTGTGTGTGAGCCTGTTAAAGCATTTTACATCATGTTATGGAACCATAGGATGTAGCCCTCACGATCACAGACATCTTTATACCCATATTTACAGGATCTGTTGAGATGACGGTAACTCAGCCAATCATACAGATGAGATGTGACAAGGTGCACTGAGGTGCTCTCTGTGCCATTAGGCAGGATTCTGTTTCAAGGGTGTGTTAAAGTCTGCTAGACAAATCTCTCCCACAAGCATGTAGTACTAGCATCACATACGAGGTTAATGTCTTTATAGTGAGTTATCCATCTACTACACCTCCTACAGATAGGCAACATATACAGTCAAGCAGGGTAACACACTGCCCCATATACAAGGCACAGATCACTTCTGAGAAGTCTATATGCCCCAGGCAACAATGACACTCATTGCAGATGATCCCCATTGAACACATACTGAAGAAATGAAATGTCCTTGTGAGGGACCATACTGTTTTGTGCAATTTCCAGCACTGCTTGAAAAGGTACATCAACAAATGGCCATTGCATGCAAATACTGGCATGCTGAGGGAAGAGTACTTTGAGGTTATGAGTATGTCACTTACAGATGACTGTGACCTCAGCTATGCCATATGATTCCTGCCATACCACTGTAGAGACATGGTGATCTGAGGCACAGTAGGTGTAAACCTGTGTGGCCAGGTCTGTGTGCCCAGTTCTTTCACCCCTGAGTATGTACATCACATGTTATGAATGATGTGCTACTTACCAGGTACATAGGTCTAACTGATGGAAATGATATTACATATATGTTTGCATGGATTTTATGTCCATTAGTATTTCAACAGGCATGTTTTTGCAATACCCTTTTGCAGGATAGTGACATAATACAGAGATTATATGAGGGCTCACAATCTGCAGGCATCAGTCAACATTGTTAGCCACAGTCATTAAGTAGTCACATATATTGTGGTTAAAAGGATTCCAAGCAGAAGAGGACCCAGGACTGCACCCTGTTGAGCCCTGCTGCCTGCAGATAAGCTACTGGAGAAGGGTGTCCCTATGTTGCATATGTGTGACATCAATGGGCTGCTTAATGACCCCTGCAATGGCAGCATCGTGGATGTCTCAGTGGGTGCTTTGTAAATATTGCCTGAGTGGTTTATATAGTCGGACAACTTGGCTCAGTCTAGGGGGTTGTACACCCTGATGTACCCTCACCCAGGTCTTTGGTGAGTGCCTTGGAAATGTCCACCATGTGTAACAGTAATGGTCCCCCCGATACACATCCAAACTGTGTACAGTCAACTGTGTGTAGATCACATATATGTGTGCTGATCAGCTCCATGATGATTGCCTCTATGAACATACAGATTTGGATACTTAGACAAAGAGGTGTATAGTTATGTCAGTCAATGGATGCGCCACCTCTGTGCAAAGATATACCACTCGCCATTGTCTAGTCAGCTGGTGTGCAGCCAGTGGTGTCAGTATGATTGCAACGTTTTCCCAATGGTGTTAGTAATGCTTGTCAGATCACATGTGGGATGCAGCCTGGAATGTTAGCATGTTCAATAGATGCTGTGTATCTTCCTGTGTGTGGCAATTTATGAACTGCTCTATGAATATGAATGTTATGGGACAGGTTGTAGGAATGTTATGTGTCCCATGTGGTGGGGACAGGGAAGTGTAGTTGACACAGACAGCATGGGAATACAGGTTAGGTATGGGTACAGACCCATCATATGTGGCATCATGACTTATGAGGTCCTCTACAATTGGGGCCTGTCCTTTGAGGTCACACATGTAACTACACTGTGCGCTGTGTTTCTGCTTTGTGTGGGTGGGTAATTTTGTCACTTACCATGTCTACACAGCATCACAACAACACTATGTGCTTCTTTTAGCTGAGGACATAGTGTCTTTATTTTATGGGGGCACCCTCACCCCAATTGTCACAGAACACTGGTCACCTGTTACTGTACAGCCTGCTAATGGCAGTTGTCCACCAGTTAGGTTTGGTGAGCCATGATGAGCCTGTGTCCCTCCCATCACATGCAGCTGAGTTCATGAAGCTGTAATGCTGCTGACATAATGCATGGGTGTAGACCTCTGCATACTTGCCTGCCCCATCTGTCAACCATCACACAGGAGGTAATAAATGGCTTTCTTGACATATATGTTTGTATTGTCTGCAAGGCGGGGTACATGCTGGTAGTTCTAAAGAGACTGATCTGTGGTCTGATCCCACCAGGGAGGACCTCACATTTGGGGCGGGGCTGTACCTGTCACCCATATTGGTAAACACATGATGCAATACATTGGCTCCCCATGTGGGGATGTCAAGGCACTGCTGCTACAGGGAATTGTAGGAAAGGACCTGGACCATTCTTTGGCCAAGTGAGCCACAGCATGACTAAGCAACACAGTGTGTACATATTACACTTCCCTAACGTGTTTGTGCTCTGTAGAGTCACCTCGCATGACTCTCTTCTTGCAACATGCTGGAAGTAACTGCAATACTTACTTGCACAGAGACAACTAGCATGTAGTGCCAAGCGGTGTCCCCAGATCTCTGAGTCATGTCACCTGAATTGTCATGATAAGATTTAGCATGGATATGAGTAATAACATTGTAGTACACCTACTGACACTGGACCAGCCACTGCTACTTTTGCTGAAGGCCAGATCATGCTTACCAACTGTAACTGGTGGAGCCCATTGACTGTTGCAGTATGCAATGGATGTTGGACATATGTCTCACTCCACCAACCATGGCCTGACAAGGTGTATGACAATATTAGGCCAGCAGGCCTTGCAGGAAGCTGTGTACATCATGTACAGAGTGTTATTTCAGCTGGTGGATAGGCAAGTGTCTGACAGTCATACTCCTGGAAGATAGCATTGGGAAACCTATGTTGCATTGATGCCAGTCACCAGTTGAATTCACCATCCTTCACTATTGGCATACCGGGTCTACCTATTCACTCTCTGCAGTCACAGCCACTGTCAGTGACCTCTGACTGAGTACATTAGCAGGTGATTGCATATTAGGAGCTCTCAAGAATCCCACACAAAACCGACAGTTATCCAGGATGGCCTAAGACACAGTCAGTTGTTTTCTGAGCCATTGACAAAAACTAAATGCCAACAACTGCACAATACTATCCTGTGGGATATCATCCACTCCTGCAAAATATTGTAGTGTCCACACACTGCACACAGTTGAGACATTAGACATGAAGTTATGGACACAGAGAGCAATACAGGTTTGCCATTACATATGGAGTTATGGGCACAGAGAGTACTGCAGCCTTTGGCTTTCACTGGTAGGTATGATGGGGGATGCATTCATTGTTGAACAACCTATACCAACAGTTTTGGGATGTAAATCCCAGACTGTCACTGCTATACTGAATGTGGTAGTCATCATACCTATCATTGTGTCCAATGGCACCCTTGCTATGTCATTACACAAACATATCTTACAACTGTGGCAGCCACACAGGTTCCATGGTACACCAATACACAGTGTACATGACATGTCATATGTAGTCTATGTCATGACCGTACATGTATAGTCTGTCTCCTAAATGCTTTGTAGGGGATGTGTATGGCTCCATACAGGGAGGTGTCAGATCCCACTGTGTACCTCCTGCGTATCCATGACAGGACTAACACATGTCTAACCTGTTCTACATGCCTACACTATCACTGTGTTATATGTAGTACATGCTAGATAGACTGGTATATAACACAGACAGTACACCTTACAGGAAACAGGCCCCCCATGCATGTGAAGCCTACATATGCCATAACACATATGTACAGGTTACACAATGGGATGCAGAACACAGCAATCATAACTGGTGTCGGGCAACTGTCTATACTGGACACAGGATATTTGTAGATGGGTCATCTCCATCACGACAGCTAGATGTGTTAGTTCACAAAACCCTGGTGACACTTATCAAGGGTAGCAGACTTTTCAAAGATTAGGGATGCATGAGTATGCTGAATGCTGTCATTGTCCTTGTTAGCCTGCTGTACACATATGAACCTAAGGAGCCATGCACTTATATTGCTGTACCTTGCTGAAGACTTATTTCTGCTGTGCTGACATGTCATCCTGTGCTGCTTCAGTATGGCTATGTATCCATAGGTTATCCCAACAGACTCCTGAAACAGAAACAGGTCCATGACACACCTATCATTGTGTAAACTATACAGCCATTACAACATTATACAACATAAGGTACACAAAAATATGTGGTGTACTCATGCAGTATCTGTCTCTAACCACTACAAGTGGCATGGCAAAACAACACTGCATTACACAAGTACATGCTAACTAATATAGTAACCCTGTGCATCAGACACATAGCTTCATTTACCTGCATCAATGGCAAGGATGACAGGGATGTGGCACAGGTATCATCACTTGCACAGGGTGTTGTTTGGGGGTGCAGGAGGCCTATGCTGATCCAAATGATTGACAGCATGTTTGTGAATAAAGAAGAGAATCAGGTAAGATAGACCATGTAAAGGTGCTGTGTCTGTCTGTAGGTGACCTGCATTTGACAGTGGTGTATGAATGTCTGCATGTATAGAGTCAAGCTCAGTGCTAGCCCTACATGTGGGTATGTTGGACAGCTTTGGACCGTACATGGTAGACTTGGCAGTTCACCGTCTCTGGCCCCAAGCACTGGAATTGGCTCTGCCAGGAGTTGCACTGGCACCTCCATGCCCAGGGTCAGAAGCTGTGCTAGTACCTGATGGTGACTGCTGTCTGCTGGGACCATATCACCCACAGGAACACCAGGACCACAAGCCCATGGCCTGCCATGTTGTGGTATGGACAGCACACTCCCCTATGTAGTGCTGGATGTATTGCCACTATGGGAGCATGATTGTGCATAGCTACATGGACTCTCAGCAGATGGGGTTGCTAACCTATGTCCATGAGTCTGATGCCCAACTCCAACCACATGTTCCAGCACAGACAATGTGCAGTCCAAGACAGACACTGTCTCAGCCCACCTTCTATCCACTGCATTAGTGAACTGAACCAAGGTTTCCCCAATGCGGTAGAGGCAGTCACGGATGTCAGACTGTGCTGCATCCATAAAATTAAGCATACATTTGGTAATCTATTTAGAATGTGCCTGTGCCTCCATGATGGCCTAAAAATGCACCAAGTGGCCACTGATGTGACACCTACAACAGATGGTGGATGGACAGCAGGTCACCTACAAGCAACTCTATCAATCTGCCTGTGTGGGTCTTCATCAGCTCTCTGGCTATGACCAGTGTCTACACTCACTGGAGCCATAGTTGCCACACTTTCCTATTCAATGTCCCCACCCTCTGACTGTGCAATATCTATGGCATCTGGGGACTGGGTATGTGTGGGTAAACTGACTGTGTGCGGTGACAATGAGGGCAGAAGAGGGATGTCAACCTCTGGGACAGATTCAACCCCTGAAACCCCTACCTGTGCCACACTGGTACCACCATTCTCAGAGTCTGAGGAGACACTGAAACCAGGTTGTGTAGGGGACACCAACCACCCCGTCACCTGTGATAAAAAAGGAAAAAGCAGTACACTAATACAATATTATGCTCTACAGTGCTATGTTGTGATGCATGTAAGGCTTTACACACTGTTGTCACTATGACAGACCTGTTGAAAACCCAACCTCATACAGTAGGACATGAGAAAAGTACTCTTCCCACTAGCAGCTGTAGTTACTTGAAAATAACATCTCATTACACTGCAATCTCATCAGCAGCAGTGAGGCACACTGTTGACATTTGTGTAGACTCTGCAAGGTTGGCACATATGACACTCTGTATTCTCCTAACAATACCATCACATCTATTAGTGTGATCACACCTACAACGCATATGTTTGAGTCTAACATGTGTATAGTCACAATATATGTGTGCAGTTGGCAATCATGTCGACTATACAGCAGTGCAGGCAGCAGGCCTGGGATGAAAGTCTAGGGATTACACTGCTATAAACCTACATCTATAACAAATCAGTGTCATGCTTACCAGGAGGAGGGTCATGGGCTTCACCAATACCTGATTGGACCTATGAAAAGTTGAGGGAGAGGTAATGTCAGTATCACTGCATGTTCCACCACCACCACCACAAGGCAATGCATTCATATATCTCACATTTACAGTAGTTACTGTGTTAATTGTTATAGTGGTCAAAATTAAGCATGACAGTCAAACTGCAGTGAAATGCTATTCCCCCCAAACGCTGATAGACCTGACTCCCATGTAAGACTATGTACACTCTAATACATTGAATGCTACAGTATTGCAATGCTGATCAAACTAAGCTTACCTGCACACTCCTCTGCCATGGACACTGTGGCACCCACATCCATGATGTAGGGTGTGATGGATGCCTGGGAGCTGTCATGTGTGCCTAGATTTGCCAGAAATTCCCCAGTGGCTGAGAGTGGTTGTTCAGCTACAGGTCCTCCACCGGTGGTGCCACAATCCCTGGCCACATCTGCTGCACTTCTGTGTGTTGCATTTATCATGTCCACTGTGCAGTGTCGAACCTGCTCATATGTCCTGCTCTGATGACCAGTAGCATTGACATCATGGAGAAGGTCAGCTCACAATGCCACACGCTGTTCCATGTTGTGCCTCCACCTGGACAGTAGGAGTTCATGGTGTTGATGGAGCCTTTTCAGTATTAGCTCATTCTCTGCATCTGTGAAAGCTGCATGGCATCTTGCATACATGTTCCTTGAAAGACAACAACATGGGGACACATGTCAGGATCACATTCATGGAAGCACACTATGTAGAGATACAGCAAGGACAGAATGGCTGGCAATATCTACCCACTTGATCACACATGTCATATTCCATGGTGTGAAAGCATACTAAGGATGTGGAGACAACTAGGATGCTAGCAACAGTCAGGTATTCCTGTGTGTGCCATGACAGATACTACTCTATGTATATACAACCGACACTGGAGTCTATTGTAGTGTGTCTCCAAGGGGCAACCTCCCTGATAATATGCCAAACCAACTGTGCCAAACAAAGAGCAGTGTACTATTACACCCACTGTAAAGGGAGAGTTCCACAAGCCCAGTGTGCCACGTTGACAATATACATTCCACCTTTGATGTCTTGCACATCCTCTGTATGTGTAACAAATATGGATATCATTGACATGTCATTATCACAGTTCTAAGAAAGGCTTAATGTTGTAATCCCTATTCCCCATAAGTATAGTCAGACATCTGCATCTTGGTTTAAACAAGATGGCTACATACCTGAGGGAGTGCAGTACTCCTCTCCTAGTATATGCTGATAGTTAATACTTTGTATATGCATAGTCTATGTGAGGAAAGTATCATACAGAATGGTTTCCCATAGGCAGCTGCTTGCCTTTTCAACATGCTTTTCATTAGCAGGTGATTGCCTCTTAATCAATCTATGGTTTTGAAATGCTAATTGCAGCCAACACAGCTGATTTGCACTATCATCGGCCAATCACATGCAACCACAGTAAAATATATAAGGCCTTCATGTAGATTAGGGGCCCTTTCTGATATGTTGTGCTGGACATTACTGGGGTGAGGAGACTACTTCATCACAAAAGGGTAGGTATGTAGCAGCAACTTTTATATAGAGATGGGTGTGCTACAGGCTGCAGATGCAGGTAACAGACATATGCAAAGAGTGTGAACACTCTTGAGGACAACAAGCTTTAGGAGTAACTGTGAGAGCTGTGTCAGTCTTGTTGTAGAGGCAAAGCCAGAGTGAGCCTACATTTTCCAGTCCAATTAAGGCATGCGTTAAAGGTAAGTATGTTAGGCAACAGTATCACTAACAAAGTACTAGGCCATGTCTGTTGTGTCCTTGAGCAACATGCTAGATAACTATAACAATATATCCACTATTTGGGTGACTATCAAGCCATGTGTTACAGTCTGGTAGTAATTTGGAGTATGTATGAGGGCAGTCCTTGTTACAAGCAGGTACTTCAAATGTGTATGTTAGGTGTGCAACTGTGCTAATTGTCACTGTGAGTTTGAAAGGATGGCATGGTGCACTCTAGTATTAGTGGCCCTCATTTGCAGTAACTGAGTTGAATTTCTTTGGGAATGCATATTAATGCATGATGAGACAATTTATGCACCTATACTTTTGCTATAGGGATATGTGAAGTGTGTTTCTGTCTGCAGGCCTGTGACTTCCATCAGTGAAATTCACACATTTCATTTGATAGACATTGTGTGAATAAAGAGTTCATGACTCAGTCATTATTTGCTGGCTACACAAAACTATAATTCCACTGCTATACCTCACTGGATTTGATTCCAGGACTCTGTGTGGTAAAATGTACTGTTTGCAAGGTATTTAACAGACTGAAATACTGAGTCACTGATACATCAGGTGTATTTGCAAGATAAATATGCACACGTACAGGCTGTGACAAACATTTTCTACATCTATCAGTATGTGCATTGCTTCATATGGATGCATTTCTGCACCAGGGGCCCAGATGAACATGTATTTTGTCATTAATGCCTTAGCAGGTGCCTTTCTACATGTTGCTGATAAAAGGGCACATTTACCTGCTATCACAGGGCTCACTTCCATCCATTATTATGTCTTTGGCTGTCTAGTAGTGTACTATTTCACCAGAGTCCAAGGTACACTCCCATTTTTCCATTACTTTTTAATCAAGTTTGCGTGGAGTGCCACACAGCTCCACTGAAACACGCTTAATAATTGTAACTGGCAATTACCTGTTTTAAGAGCTGTGTGGTATGACAGGTTAATGCAGTGGTCTTCAGGTGTGATGGTCTTGGGTTCAAAATATGGGACAGGTGTTTATTTTGCAAGTGTGTATTACAGTTTTGAAAATGCAATATAGCTCTATTTATCTGAGCTTAGCGAAGCTGTGTGATGCAGCACATCTGGCAGTGTTACACTAAAAAAAAAGAAAAGAAAAATGGGGAGATAGGAAAGTGGTAAAATGGGGTGCAAGTGGGGGAAAACATAGTGAAAGGTGGGTAGGGATGTACAGGAAGGGTATAGGAAAGAACCATAGCTATTATTTTCTTGTACAGCAACAACTGTGCACTTTGACAGAATTTGTACATGACTTTGAACTCTCATGCCCAGAGACAGGGGTGAGGACAGCATAACTATGTTATCAAGTCAATTGGACCAAATTAAGTGTGTCCAGTGGACACGTGCAAAATGGAGAGCTATGTATGGGGCGATATTTTTTTGGGACAGGTGCCCATTTTTTTTTAAGATGAGAGTGGAATTTTGGGGAAGGGAAATAGGTTCATGTGGGGGAGGTAAGTTGGGTAGGTGAGGATGCATTTGCAGACAGACAAGACAGCGGACAGGGGAGGTTTGTGACACATGAGGGGGTGAACACCTTGGATAGGGAGGGTGTTGTGGAATCTAAGTCCCATGTGCCTCCACAAGGCAGCAGCATGACTCACATTCCCACCCATGGGACCATCGGTACTGCTCCATCACTGACCCAGGGGTAGTAGTAGTGGTGGAGGCTGGGCACCAGGGCAAGGCTGCCCCACCAGGTTGGCCAGCATGTCCTCAATCTGGCACAGGTGGTGGTCAAAACCATGGTAGACTATCCTGTGCACCAAAACCTTTAGCTCAGCCCAGGTCCAACTTCTCCTCCACCACTGCTCCCGGGGTAAGCCCGTCCCCATCTCATGGGGTGGTACTACCTGATGCCACAAGTAAGTGAGGGGCAGCAGAGGGGGGCACCACTGATCTGGGTCCCAGATGTGCTGACACCTGGTGCCACAGCCGGAGGAGGCAAGGTAGTTGGATGAGCTGGAACCAGGGTACCTTGATGTGCTGTGGTAAATGGAGTATAGCAATAAGTTAAGGTTAGTAATAACCAAACCATTGTTAGTGTTAATGGAACATCATATTTATTAATCTAAATATATATTAATGTATATTATGTTTAACACAACATTAAGTAACATAACAGCCAATATGTTAACAGCATGCCAGTAAGAATTAAACCATAAGGCCAACCAGTCAGTTTAACAAAATATGTTAATATTGAATCATAATATACATAATAATAATAAATCACATTTTACCAAAATGTAGTCAGTTTAACAAAATATGTTAATATTAAAGCATAATAATAAATAATAAATAAATTAAGATAAGGGGCAGGGAGAGGCAGAGAGAAACATTCCATTACTGACAATGCAGATTATATCCCTGCAAACACTGATAATAACTGCTCTACAGGTGTGTAGTGTCAGTTTTGAGTACAGTGACTACAGTTCTCCTATAACTGATGTAGCACGTACATACCTCTCAAGTTGTTAACATGAGTCAGTATGGGCCAAGTAATAAATGCAGGTACACAACTACACCGAACAGTTTCACTTAATGTGGACTTATATAACTATGAAGGTGGTCTGTAAGTGGATTTGGTAATACATTGCATTCCAGGTAATCATTTTTATGGTAATCCTGTGACAGATGGATTAGGCAGTTTTAATTACATTAGGTGAAACTGTGACACCTGAGAGCTATTTCTGTGTACAGTACTTAAACTAGACAGCCATCATGCCTTACTTGGCAGGCATGGGAATAGAACCAAATAGCCATGACTGCAGGGACATCTGCAAATAATGTAGCAATTGACTACAGCAAGTTAGTATAGACATGCAAGGAATACAGCCATGCTGGCAATATTTATATAGATTTATTTAGGAAACAACAATGCTGCTTAACACTTTATTGGTATTGCTGATAAGTGTCTGAAATCTAAACACAATATCTGCTCATAACATGGGCTACCTTAGCCATATACCTTTTGTTCCTGGAGTGGGAGAAAATGAGAGCAGTATGTGACTGATCCTGGCCTAGAGACAAGCTTGGACCATACTATGAATTGAGCAATACATGTTACAGGACATTCATTTTGCATTCTAGAATTATTACAGTGCTATGCTTGACTGCAGTGACAGTAGAACAAACATGCATGGAATACTGCAGTACTGCATATATTAAGGCAGATTTATTTAGGAAGCAACAATGCTGCTTAACACTTTATTGGTATTGCTGATAAATGTCTGTAAAGTCTGCCCACAATATCTGTCCACAGAGTAGGCTACTTCACTCATATACCTTTATTACATGGAGTAGGAGGAGCAGGACATTAGTTTTGCATTCTACAGGCATTACAGTGTTACACTTGACTGCAGCAACCTTACCATAGACAGGCAATGCATACAGCACTTCTGCAATGGTTATGACAACACAGTCCTGCTGTATAGCATTTTGCTTACTGTTATTGGTATTGTGTATTGTTTATTGCATTACAGTTGTTATTGTTCATTTATTGGACTACAGCTCTAATTGCCCATTTATTGCACTACACTTTTACTTGCCCATTTATTGCACTACAGTTTTTATTGTGTATACTTTATTGCAGTAAATGCTTTACTCTTTCTTGCTTATTGCACTACACGTAACATAATAAATATGTACTTACCACACTCACGGTGCAACTAGGCCAGGCGCTAGGCATGGGACTCAACTTTAACTTTAAGAAGTGCTCAGCACAGTGCAGCAGTGCTATATTTCAGAATTTTGTTTTTAAAATTAAACATATATACTAAATTAAATAACAGACATCTTATGACTGCTACAGACTCAAACCCAGGACCTACTAAGTATTAGCCTGTACCTCTATCCATTTAGCTACTTGGATATTATGAAAAGTAGCATACCTTCACATATACTATGGGCTACCTGTTAGCATTGCTGAGCACCATGCCATAGCATGCAAACGCACTTAGACCCAGAAATAAATAATTACTTACATCCACTTTCTATTAATAGATGTCTGGCAGGTGTTGGCTATGTATGTAGAAGCACTGCTCGGCTTTGTGGCACTCCGAGCTGCACCGTGCAAATGGCAGTTTAAAAGAAAATTGTCACTATGTTAATTAATTACATCTGGTTTCTATTTTTAGATGTGCAGCAGGTGTCAGCTGTCTATATCTGAGCACAGCTTGGCATTACTGCACTTTGTGCTGCACTGTGCAAACATATACAGAGGAAAACAATCATAAAAATAAAACATTACACATTTAAAACAATTCACATCATTTCATCAGTAGTGGGGAGGATTACAGGGAGCCTCACCCTGTACATGACATCTGACCAGGCATCCACAACCATGGGTATCCTCCACACATCTCCCTATACAGATTCAATATCCCTGCTCCTATGTTCTCTCTCAGCAGCATGCCATCATTAATATGTATGGCGTGCTGCCAAGGGGGAACTGTGGCTGTGTACATGGATACACTCTGTGTAGGCTCTACATGGTGCCTACAGGGATTTTATTAAATCCTGGGGTACATGTACTCACTCAGAACTAAAATGAGAATAGGTTTACCTAAGTACGTGATGAAAAATCTTTGCTGGCAGTCAACAGATGTAGCACAAAAATAATCATAAAACTGCAAGAGAAAATGATTTATATTTCTGACACTCAGTTAACCTGGATTCAGAAAAATCATACCCATAAAAAAGCACTTACTGAAACATTTCTGTTGCGAATGAGTTTCACACCCTAAATACCATGTGCAATTGAAATGATGACGCTAACTCCAAAGTCGTCAAATCTTGGGACAGAAAACATCTGACTGTTGGACTGAACTGTCTTGATCACTTGATTCTCACTACAACGTTAATCAAAATGTCATGTATGTATTACATGAAAAGTAATTTTACAAAACACCATTAGTGAACCAATGCAGTAATGATCAGACTGGAACGGCGTGAAAGAAAACCAAAAAGGACACAAACATTTTTTGTTCTATCTACTATCTAAAAAGTAACAAAGAGGTACAGAGAAATGACATTTGATACTGTAACACAAGTATCCCATTGAGACTGGGAGAAACAGGCCAGATCCATCACAAGGTGACCTAGGTAGCACCTGTGTTGGTTTTTGATTTATTGTGCAACTGCTTAGTAAGAGGAACTTTATTTTGATTTGCATTTTATTTTTTATCCCTGATTTTTACTGTTATAACAAGGTACAACAGCGAGTGATAGTGAGAAGAAGCTACTGTGCCCAGTGTAAAGGAAATCCAGCATTTTAGTGTAACTGACTTAAGTGGTAAGAAATTTAAGTGTGACTGGAACAACTGATATGGTATGTCAGGCGATGAGTTTATGAATCCCTTCCCTTTGTATAAGGTTAGCTCAGTGTACTTAATTTAATATTTAGTTGCATATTGTTTACATATTTTGTCACAGAAGTTGACAAAATGTTTTGAATTCTGTGGTAACTGATTTCACTTAGTCATTTCCTTTAGAATTCTTTATTCACCTGTACCTGAAAATGGAGTCCTTAAATGAGCATGCCGTTAACGATTTGCTAAAGTACAAGTGTCTTGTACAGTGTACTAAAATGCTATGTACATTTAAATGTAACATTTAATAAAATTCACTCATCCCCTATTAAACATGACACTAATGACAACTTTGGAATTCAGGATATAAGCATTCGGCAATCTGAGGATTCAGAACATGTAGAAGAAAATAAGAAAGAAAGAAATTCACAACAAAAAGCAACAAAACAAAATAAATTTGTAATATTGCAAAGATAATGTATATTAAACAGGACACTGATTTGATATGTAACAGAGTACAGGGAATGATAATACTGTTCTCTTGGAAGACATTCAGTCAACAGAAATAAATACATCATTTTTTCAACAGAGACGTTAGAAAAAAGAGGCATGGGGTAGACAATAAAGGAAGAAATCAAACCTGAACTTATAAATATTTAAGAACAATATTGCAAGAAAAAAAGAGGAAAAAGGCAGAACTGGACAGCCTGGCAAGCTGTTGGAGTACAAAGAGAGGTGTATGAGAACTGTATGCTTGTAAACGAAGTAAGTAGTGAAAACAGTGATATTAATAAGACTAATGGTAATGAAGATCATTCCTTTGCAACAACCGATAGAGTAGACATTACAGAATTCAAAGTGAGAGAGTCTTAAAATATTGAAAGAAGTGATTTATTAGTAATTAAGGATTCAGGTTTTAGAGGACCTGATACTAACATTTGCAGAGAAAATAATGCACATCAAATAGGGTTATGCTTGCCAGGAGCAAAATACAGCATCTGAGAAAGGTCATAGAACACCTTAATGTAAGGAAGTATAGACCTGTTTTATTATTGTTGGTACAAATAATCACATTTGCAATACCTCTTTGACAGATAGTAGGGAAACTTCAGCTATCTTACATAGAATAGCTTGTACAGGTCTTAGGACATATTTTTCAGAAATTACATACAGAAAGGAGAGTCAGGTAAGCCTGAATGAAAAGATTTTGGGGGAAAAACCAACATGAAAAAATGGACCATTTTAAAAAGTGTAAATATGTAGAGCATCCTAGCCAAAGTTTGGGCACACATGTATTTAGACAGGAAGATGTGCATTTTTCAGGACAAAGGAAAATCATATTTGCAGTATAAATATTGCAATATTTGATTAACACAAGACAAGATTCCTATCACGTCATAAATCTAACAGTTCACAGGTAACAATATTTGATGTATCTCTGATGATAATGCTAGGAGCATTACTAATAAAGTTTTTGCATTTTAATTGAAACATTTACTATATTCCATCAAGAGAGATTGTGTTATTGTTTGTGAAACACAGTTAAAGAACAATGACTGGAAGCCAGTTCTGTCAGGTTATAAGTGCTTTTACTGCTACAGACATCCTAACAAAAAAACAAGTGCAGGTGTTATGATAGGGATTAAAGATTGTTATGAGACCTGTAATTATTGCATGTTCAATGATAACACCAATACTCTAGATTGTTTAACTCTGACAATAAGGACAGCCCTGGAACATACAATTGTTGGAGTGTATAGACCACCAAAGTCAAGTGCAGGTGACCTAGAGGAATTCATGCATCTCTTGTATGAAACACAGGAGGGGAACATAATAGTGTTTGGGGACTTACATTTACCAGAAACAGACTGGAATAATATTGATTCAACAATAATAGTAAGGAAATTATTTACAATGTATGTTCAGGAACAATTACTTAAGATTGCAAAAAAGCCTACCAGGGAACGGAATATACAAGATAATGTCTGTGCTCTAAGGAAATAACTTCATGTTTTAAAAGCACCGATGAGCCATGATAATGGGTTAAAAGTAAATTGTTACTAGATAATTCTGCCAAGCTGAAATCTAAACTAATGCACAGAAGATTAATAAAAGATTATATGGAAGCAAATCAGTCACCATTTAAAACTTATCAGAGTGATGTGTTCTTTGGAAAATACTGCAGAACAATTATAGCAAGTTTTGAAAGAGAAATTGAATGCAAAAGTCAAAAATGTTTAACATCAGAATCTAGGTACACAAGATCAGGAGGATATATTTACATAAAAGCAAGATACTTGATTAAGGTGAAAGACAAAAAATAAAGAACTCGAAAAGAGGTCAAATATATTGCTATAAAAACTGAAATAAGCAAGCTGGACAGACAAAGCAAACAAAGTGCATAACAAGATCAAGAAAATTTATGTGAAGATATTGAGCATAATAGGAAACTATTTATAGATACACAAGATGAAGAAGGAGTAACAACATACATAGTAATAAACTGTGTAGATTCTAAAGTTTATTCTCGGATATAGCAGATTATAGATATATTTAAAAAATGTTATGGTGAGCAAAGAGGAGTAATAAATTGTCCCAGTAACATCCAGATAACTTCTGGTACTGAAATTAAATTAGATTACATTGAAAAAGAACGACACAAACTGGACCTAGACAGACCTGGGAAAGGAGACAGAATTAGTAATAATGACCTGAGAACACTTAAACTTTACCATGAACTTGCAGTACTATTATATTTGTCATTCACAAGATGATTGAAGTAGTGGGGGGGGGGATTCCCCATGATTGAAGACATACACTTGTTAACCCTGTCTTTAAGGGATAGAGGAATAGGACAAACCCAGATGTTATGTAGGCTCATAAGTTGGGTTTCATGTTGTGAAAAAATGATGAAGTTTACTTCAGATAAATTATTGTCAGAACTGAAAAGGCTGAGACGTGCAACCATATATCAACATGCATATGTTGAAATTAGATCTATAACCATCTGTAACATGATGTTCTATAACAATATAATTAAAGCTATAAAAATTGTACTATCATGTGATGTGATTTATATTTATCTTACGTTCCACATTTGATAGGGTAATACACAAAACATTGATCAATAAATTAGAGCCACTATGTATTGATATAATATTGATCAAATGAATAGCTGCATGGCTTACAAATATGACATGGCAAGTATCATACAGGAACCGGACAGGTAAAATTCTAGGTTGCAGTTATGGTGGCCCACAGGACTCTGTCATAGGCCCATGATTGTTTAGGTTGCATTTTTCAGATTTATCTTTTTCATCAGAGGTGTTCTACAATCTGTATGCAGATGACATGAAAAAGGGTAAACTGATTACATGTGTTGTAGATAGAACTTGACTAAATTGATCATTTGGACACAGGTGAATAATATGTCAATAAATACATCAAAAACTAAGTATATGAGCTTTGGGAGACATAGTTTGAAAGGTGAATATTTAACACAGCACGTTTAAGGACCTGGGTATATGGGTAATTCCAGCTCTGAGGTTTTTCTAATCACATCATCCAATCAGTTAATGAAAGTTATAAGATGTTTAAAACATAGTTATAAAATCTAATAAAGCAGAAATGATGAAATTATTATTTGTGAGTTACATTAGGCCTGAACTAGAGAACAGAATAACAATATGGAAATATGAGAAAACATGCACAATTAAATTGGAAAGAGTACAAAGAAAATATACCCAAGAACATCCATGGATGTAAAAATTTATGTTATTATGAAAGACTGAAATATCTGAAGTTGTATAGTGTCTCATACAGATATGTAAGAGATCTTATTCAAGTGCATAGGGTATTTAAAGATAGATACCTCTGGGAATGTTTGCGGTTATCAAAAAATAGTAGAGAATCATCAGACAACCTATGCAGAAGATGACACAGGAATGAGAGGCGCACTAATTGGTCCCCTGAGGGAGTAGCTAATAAATGGGAATAGACTACCAAATTATATAAAAGCAAGCAGTAGTTTAGATATTAGATATTTTTTAGAACAACCTAGACACTTATTATGGAAATAACTGTGTTGGTATGTTTAGTTATTATTTATTTTACATTTGGTTACTTTGAATGGATCCTTTTTCATTGGAGGCCTGGGGAGCAAAGCTCCACAAATAACATTTACACACACAATAATAGTGTTCAATTTGAATTCACACAGTACAGTACATTAATGATAAGTAGCATTATGTAACATATGACATACAACTATATAATAGCACCAACAATTTAAAATATTAGTTTCCAAAGAAAGTAGTTGTTACATTTCAGAAGCTGTCATTAAGTAAAGCAAGGGTAAGGTACAGGTTGGTATAATTATAAGAGATGTGACGAGAGAAGTATGACATGCAGGTGTGATTGATATGTACAGAAATAAGAATATAGAGTGAGAGAAGGGAGGGGTCCTAGTATTAACCTAGACTGTCACCATTGCAGAGCCATGAATTCAACAAATGTGTTTTTAATGTTGACAGGCTAAAAGGGCATTATTGCCTGTGAAGAAATATTTGCATGCATGTATGTATGTATGTATGTATGTATGTAGGGACTGGTGCTGACTGGGGAGATCAGCCTGGCCATAGAACTTAAAAAAAAAAACACACACACACTAACAAAGACAAAATCCTTCCTCAGTGCATGGAACAGAATTTCATCTTACTCACCCATTGACTCAGATTTTGAGCCAATGAGCAAGATGTTCTGATGCTCAAATTTGAAGAGAGGTTGTCTTTTCAGTTTTGTATACCACAGTATGATCATTTTCAGAGATGTATTGGGCTTTTGATGACTAAAAAGGTAAACGGGGATCATTTCTTGAAATTGTAGCAGCAAGGGAACAGCACACAGGTAGAGGTGTGTGTGTGTGTGTGTGTGTGTGTGTGTGTGTGTGTGTGTGTGTGTGTGTGTGTGTGTGTGTGTGTGTGTGTGTGTGTGTGTGTGTGTGTGTGTGTGTGTGTGTGTGCGCGTGTGTGTGTGTGTGTGTGTGTGTTTGTGCATATGTGTAGTACCATCTCTAATTCTGTCACTTAATCCTGCACAGTAGCTGCCAGCCTGCTTATCTCTGATTTTTCAGAATGTCTCCACTTTTGCCTCATTTGTGTGCTCTATCCCTGAGCAAGTCCTTTAACCTACTAGTACTTTGGGGCAACTGAAATTTGGGCTAGGTTCCTCAATGGTCCCCTGGACTGCCAGCCAGTTATGATATACAGGAAGGAAATTTATTGTACTAGCATTTTTTCTGAGTCATGTTCTTTGGATATGATCATTGGTTTCCTTCTATTGAATGTTGGCAGTGTGTTTATTATTTAGCTTTTAATAAATTTGGCAGCATGATGTCTTTGTAACTATGAATTAATTTTTTTAAGTTAGATTTTTTGCAGTCACACAGGTGTGAAATGCACTATGTTTGGGTTGCACACGAACTCCACTGCCCACCACACCACACACCACACATAATCCACAGACCTGTGTCTCACAGCTACTAATGCCTAAACATAAACCCAACATATTAGTCATAGGACACTCCATTGTGAGACACACAGTTGTGCCCCTCAGCAAACTAAATAAGGTGTTGGAATGCACCATATCACCCGTGCCCTCAGGTGTCTCAACAGGTACTGTTATGACGGTCATAGTCCATGTTGGCATGAATTAATTGACACATATCTCCCTAGACTATTTAGAAGAGAGACATGATCGAACTTGCTGAATATGTGTGCTAGGCAGGTATGTTCCTAGCATTAAGAAGCATTCTGCTGTCACCAGGAATGGTGCCTCAATACAAACAGAAAATGATTGACTTTAACAATTTGGCTTAGTTTCTGGTGTAATTCCAAAGGAATACAGTACCTGATAGCCTGGGATGACATGATTGACAAATCACAATTTACCAGAGGCAGCCTGCATCAGTCTCCCTTGGGCTTAAGGCTCCTGGCAAAGGCTCATGCCTCGCCCATAGTGCCATTTTTAGGTAATGCTAAGAGGTCAAAACTACCAACATGAAAATTTCATCAAAATGTAAAATAAAGGTCATGGTGTTAAATGCTAGGAGTCTAAACATGAAACTGCACTCATTGCAAGCATTCTTAACCCTGGAAATTGCTGACATTTATGCAGTCACAGAAACCTGGTTCAAAGGTGCAGAGAGCACCCCAGCCATACCAGGTTAGTCATCATATCATAAATTTAGACCCAAACCTGTGAGCAGCAAAGTAAAAGGAGGTGGAGTCGCAATATATATTAAAGACATACACACCTCCAGGCTGGTCAAACAGTATGATGCACAGGAAAAACTCCAGCTGCAGTTAACAATTGACAAGACCCCTATTCAAATCATAGCTAGCTATAGGCCTCCAAATTTGACTCAATGTGCCCACTCCACCTATCTGGACCTCTTGAATCTATCAAGATTCAACCCTTTACCCTCATCCTGGTCAACTTTAACTACCCAACCATAGAATGGACGAAATACTTATGTTAAAACAGAAATGCCCAGAGATTCTTTAATTTTGTCAGTGCAAATGCCTTGGACCAGCTGGTTGGCACCACAAGAGATGAAAATATCTTCAACTTGGTATTAACTAACCTGAGTAACCAGTGCAGCATCCCTACAGTGTCACCATCCCTGGTATGATCCAACCACAAAGAGGTCACTTTTGAAGTCACTAACTCCACCTACCCACACACTGCTAAGGTCAAACAAAAGAATTTCTCCAAAGCTGATTACAACCTCCTGAGGGAAGGTATAAACAGCTTCAAAGCCTCCTTTCCCTCCATGAGAACTGGCACAAATGTCCAAACCTACACCAAAGTACTATATGAGCATTTATATAGCTGCATGGAATCAGAAATAACATACAGGATGAAAGAACTTCTCCAAAGCTGATTTCAACCTCCTGAGGGAAGGCATAAACAGCTTCACAGCCCCCTTTCCCTCCATAAGTACTGGCACATATGTCATAACCTACACCAAATTACTATATGAGCATTTATATAGCTGCATGGAATCAGGAATAACAGACAGGATGAAATAATCCTGCTCAAGGAAGAGTAAACCTGTCTGGTGGACATCTGCAATAACTGAACTCTATAATAAAAGGAAATGTTGCTGTGCAGGAGCAAGAATGAGCAGGTGCCAAATTGGAAGCAATCTCTCCTTAACCTGAACAGTAAAATAAAAACACTAGTGAAACCCTCTAAAGCAAACTTTGAGTCCAAATTGGCCACATATGCTAAAGACAAATATAAGGCCTTCTTCACATATGTCCCCAATCTCAAAGGAAGTACCCAGATCTACTCAGAACTAGTGATCAAGAACACCACATTCACAAATAGGTTCACAGGTTCATAGGTTGGTACTAGGCTATCAGCCCTAGGGCCTATACAAGCCTAGCCATAACAATTCCCTGGCTATTTCTTCCCACATTATTTACTTTCCTGGACCCCTGTCTAGCAGGGTGACTGACGTGATCCCTGGGGTGAATTTCCTTTCTCCCATCCAAACGTCAAGGTTCCTCTTGAAGAGGTCCAAAGAGGCACTCTGCTTGACATGTATGGGCAATCTATTCCACAGTCTGGGGAGTCTCTGGGTCAGGAACCTATCCCTCCAGCATGTTTTGTTTATTGCGATGACAAGGTTTAGATCCCTGGAGCGTGTAGCTCTGAGGGATTGGGATTTCTTTAAGTGCAGCATGTCCAACAGCTCTGGGTTTGACATGGCCTTGTATGTTAAGCAGAGATCGCCTCTGAGTAGACAATATGCGACAGAGTATAGCTGGAGTTTTTTAAGGCGGTCAGCGTAGGGCATCTGCTTTAGGCCTGTGATTCTTTTAGTGAGGTATTTCTGAGGCCTTTCCAGTTGTTGCAGATGTCTTGAGAGATACATACCAAATGGGGCGTTGTATTCTATAATGGGTCTAATGAGGGATGAGTACAGTGGGACAATGACCTCCTTTTTCTGGATGAAAATCCCTTCGTGATGAGGTGTGCCACATAGAAGGATTTCCTGACTGTTGTGGCGATGTGGTTATCGAAGGTGAGACCACTGTCCACCTGTGTCCCTAAGTCTCTTATCACACTTTCTGTGTTTAGTGTACTGCCACCTATATGGTAATTCATGGATACATGTTTTTTCCCAAAGGGGATAACAATACATTTCTTGGCATTGAGCTTGAGCCCATGGCTCTGGCACCAAACATCTGTTTCTGTAAGGCCCTTTTGTCGAGTATCCACATCATTTGAGGATTTAATGATGGCTCCCAGTTTGCAGTCATCTGCAAACTTTGTTAGCAAGAGTCCCTTAGTGTTGATCTGTACTTCAGAGAAGTAGATGCCAAACAAGAGCGGCCCCAGGACTGAACCCTGAGGTACTCCACTTGTCACTTGTCTGGAGCTGGATTTGGAGTTGGCTACTTTTACAGTGTGGGTTCTATCAGTAAGCCATTTAGCAACCCATTGGGTGGCATAGGGATTAATGCCCAACTTAGTAAGTTTATCTATGATTCCAGAGTGGGGGATGGTGTCAAAGGCCTTGGCAAGGTCTAGATAGGCTGTGTGGACCACCTTACCCTTGTCCATGACTCTGGAGACTGATTCAAAGAAGTCAATCAGGTTCAGGAGACAAGATCAGCCCTTCACAAACCCAAACTGGGTGGGGTCCAGTGTTTGAAGGTTGCCAATGTCTTTGTTTATAAGTTCCATGATAATACGCTCCATGGCCTTGCAGATAAGGCTTGTCAGACTGATGGGACAGTAGTTTCCGGGATCCAAGGTGGATCCCCCCTTGTGGATTGGGATAACTGTAGCTCTGCGCCACTCAGTGGGCATGAAACCTGAAGTGAGGCTATGATTAAACATGACACTTAGGTGAGGTGCCAGTTCATATTGTAGTTCATGTAGTACACAGCCCGGGATGTCATCTGGTCCCATGGATGCTGTATTCTTGGCTTTAGAGAGTGCATTTTGTACCTGTGTGGCCATTATTACTGGAATTTGGCAATCTTCCGGTATTGAGATGGGCCATTTAGGGGGTGAGAGGGGGGTGAAGTTGGCACTAAATCGATCTGCCAGGATATTGGCAATATCCTTCGGATCAGTATATTTAATGCCATTCTGTTTTAGCTCAGAGCAGATCTGAGCATTGCCATTTAGATTCTTGACATAGTTATAGAATGCTTTGTGGCTGTCTTTGGAATCTTTGGCAATTTTATTTTCGTAACTAGCTTTGGAGGATTTTATGAGGCATCTCAGTTTCTCACTGAGGCTAGTAAGGGAGTTTTTTGCATCCTGGAATTTTCCTCTTTTCTGCAAAAGTTTCTTCCTTTTGTTGTAAAGTTTGTTTATGGCAGGGGACCACCATATTGGCTTCCTTTTTTTGGATGAGAACATTTTGGTTCTATTTGGGATGGCACGATTCATGCATGAGTGGATGTGCTCGTACAGTGCGTTAGTGTAGGATTCAGCAGTTGAACTTTCAGTTCCCGTCTGCATGGGTGTCATGAAGTTTGTCACTTCTGACTTGAGTAGCATTAAGTTGGCTTTGGAGAAGTTTTTTATGCTGTAAATAAAGCCAAAATGCTGGCAGACAGGTTCAGTGAAAACTTCACCCCGGTGTCCCCCATCAGTAAATCAGAACATCCCCAGTAACTGGCCCATTCCTCTTTTTTCTAGGGAGGAAGTCATCACTGCCCTCTCAAAGGCAACAAATACAGCCTCCATGGGACCCAATAACATCCCATGTTGCATCCTACATGAACTCAGGCAGGAACGGCCAGCACCATTAGAAACCCTATTCACCCAAAGCCTGAGTCCTGGTTTCATCCCAGCCAACTAGAGGGCAGCCACTGTCATCCCTTTGCACAAAGTTGGAGCATCAAACATTCCAGGAAATTATTGACCCATCAGCCTAACTAGCCTGTTCTTCATGGCCATGAAGCAGATTATTAATCACCTCATTAACAAGGACATTGACAACCTGAAAACAGTCAATCCCAGTTTGGTTTCATCAAGAGGAGGTCATGCATGTTAAATTTGGTCGACTTCTTTGAGACAGTCACCAAAGCTATGGGCGAGGGGAATAAGCTTCACACCACTTACCTTGACCTGGCCAAAGTCTTCAATAATATTCCCCACTCAGGTATAATAGATAAAGTCTCTCAACTAGGCATCAATCCATATGTTATCAGATGGGTAGCAAACTGGTTCACTGATAGAACCCACCTAGTCAAAATAGGGGAATCCACCTCAAGCAGTAGACCCGTAACAAGTGGTGTACCCCAAGGATCGGTCTTGGGGCCTCTGCTGTTTGGGATATGTTTTTCTGAGGTGCAGGCCAAAACCAGTGGGATATGGCTGAACAGGTTTGCAGATGACTGCAAGATGGCTTCTTTCATCAATTCCCCTAGTGATGTGGACATACTCTAAGATGGTCTCACCCAAACAAATAACTGGTGCCCAAAATATGGCCTCAAACTGAATGCCAAAAAATGCATAATCATCTTCTTTGGGGACAGTGATGTGCCCACAAATGATCACATTAATAATAAAGTCCTAAGCATGAAATCAATTGTGAGGGACATTTGCATCCAGGCTGATATCAAACTAACATTTGACCACCATATTGCCTCCATTGTATGGAAAGCTTTCTACATGACACAACTCATTAGTAAGGTTATCTCATCCAGGGAGAAGGTGGTCATAACATCCCTGTATTCCTCCCTGATAAAACCCATTATTGAATACAATTCCCCTTTCTGAAGTACCATATAAAGCAGATGCAGCAGCTGGAGAGACCACAGAGGTTCCTCACCAGGGTAAACCTCAGACATCTGCCATATAAAGATAGGCTAAAGGCCCTGTCCTTCTACTCAGTTTCCTACAGACTCCTCAGAGGTGACCTCTGTCTGGCATACAAAGCAATCTCTGACCCCACCTTGATGGGACTGCTGCAAATCCACAAGTTAAGCTCCACTCGAGTAATCCACATGCTGGCAAAGACTCTTGCCTCCCCAATAGTGCCATTTTAGGCAATGCTATGAGGTCAAAACTTCCAACATGAAAATTTTATCAAAAGGTAAATTAAAGGTCATCCTGCTAAATACCAGGAGTCTAAACATGAAACTGCACTCATTGCAAGCATTCTTAACCCTGGAAATTGCTGACATTTGTGCAGTCACTGAAACCTGGTTCAAAACTGCAGAGAGCATCCCAGCCATACTAGGTTACTCATTCTATCATACATTTAGACCACAAACCGTGGTTAGCAAAGCAAAATGAGGTGGAGTTACAATATATATTAAACACATACACACCTCCAGGCTGGTCAAATAGTATGATGCAGACGAAACACTCCAGGTGCAGTTAGCAATTGACAAAACCCCTATTCAGATCATAGCTAGCTATAGGCCTCCATCTTTGATTCAAGGTGCCCACTCCACCTATCTGGACCTCTTTGACTTTATCAAGATTCAACCCTTTACCCTCATCCTGGTCAACTTAAACTATCCAACCATAGAATGGAAGAAATACTTATGTCAAAACAAAAATGCCCAGAGATTCTTTGATTTCGTCAATGCAAATGCCTTGGACCAGTTGGTCGGCACCCCCACAAGAGGTGAAAATATCTTCGACTTGGTATTAACTAACATGAATAACTAGTTTAGCATCCCTACAGTGTCATTACCCTGGTAAAATTCAACCACAAGGAGGTCACTTTTGAAGTCATTCCCCCCCCCCCCCCCAGCTAAGGTCAAACAAAAGAACTTCTCCAAAGCTGATGACAGCCTCCAGAGGCAAGCTATAAACAGCTTCACAGCCCCATTCCCCTCCATAAGAACTGGCACATATGTCCAAACCTACAACAAAGTACTATATGAGCATTTATATAGCTGCATGGAATCAGGAATAACTGACAGGATGAAATCCTCCTCCTCAAGGAAGAGTAAACCTGTCTGGTGGACATCTGCAATAAATTAACTCTATAATAAAAGGAAATGTTGCTGTCCAGGACCAAGAATGAGCAGGTGACTAGTTGGAAGCAATCTCTCCTTAGCCTGAACAGGAAAATAAAAACACTAGTGAAACTCTCCAAAGCAAACTTCGAGTCCAAATTGGCCACATCTGCTAATGACAATTATAAGGCCTTCTTCACATATGTCCACAGGCTCAAAGGAACCACCAGATCTGCTCAGATCTAGTGGTCAAGAGCACCACATATACAAACACTGTAGATAAAGCCAACATGCTGGCAGACAGGTTCAGTGAAAGCTACTCCCTTGTGTCCCCATCAGTAAATCAGAACATCTGCAGTACCTTCCCCCCTCCTCTTATCTCTAGGGAGGAAGTCATCATTGCCCTCTCAAAGGCAAATGATACAGCCTCCATGGGAACCAATAACATCCCATGTTGCATCCTACATGAACTCAGGCAGGAACTTCCAGCACCATTAGACACCCTAATCAACCAAAGCCTGTGTACTGATTTCATCTCAGCTGAGTGGAGAACAGCCACCAAAGTTGGAGCATCCACCATTCCAGGAAATTATAGACCCATCAGCCTAACTAGCCTGATCTGCAAGGCCATGGAGCAGATTATTATGGACCTCATTAACAAGGACATTGGCAACCACAAAACACTCCATCCCAGACAGTTTGAGTTCATCAAAAGGAGGTCATGCATGTTAAATATGGTTGACTTCTTTGAGACAGTTACCAAAGCCATGGACGAGGGGAAGAAGGTGCACACCGCTTACCTTGACCTGGCCAAAGACTTCAATAATATTCTCCACTCAGGTATAATAGATAAAGTCTCTCATCTAGGCATCAATCCATATTTTACCAGATGGGTAGCAAGATGGTTTACTGATAGAACCCACCTAGTCAAAATAGGGGTAGCCACCTCAAGCAGTAGACCCGTAGCAAGTGGTGTACCCCTGGGATCAGTCTTGTGGCCTCTGCTGTTTGGGATATACTTTTCTGAGGTGCAGCCCAAAACCAGTGGGCTATGGCTGACCTTGTTTGCAGATGACTGGGTGCTGTCATCAATTCCCCTAGTAATGTGGACATCCTCTAAGGGGGCCTCACCCAAAGAAATAACTGGTGCCCAAAGCATGGCCTCAAACTGAATGCCAAAAAATGCATCATCATCTTCTTTGGGGACAGTGATGTCCCCACAAATTATCACATTAATAATAAGGTCCTAAGTATGCAATCAATTGTGAGGGACTTGGGCATCCAGGCTGATGGCAAACTGACATTTGACCACGATATTGCCGCCGTTGTACAGGGATCTTTCTACATAACCCCCCACATTAGTAAGGGTATCTCATCCAGGGACAAGGTGGTCATAACATCCCTGTATTCCTCCCTTATAAGACTCATTATTGAGTACAATTCCACTTTTGGCATGTACCTCACAAGGCACATGTGGCAGCTGGAGAGAGCGCAGAGGTTCCTCACCAGGAGAATCCAGGGCCTCAAACATCTACCATACACAGATAGGCTAAAAGCCCTTTCCCTCTAATCAGTTTCCTAAAGACTCTTCAGAGGTGACCTCTGTCTGGCATACAAAGCAATCTCAGATCCCGCCTTGATGGGACTGCTGCAAATCCACAAGTCAAGCTCCACTCGAGTAATCCACAGGCGTGATCTCAACCTGGTGTGTGACATCAATAGGACTTGTTGGCGAGTAAGATTTGTGTTCCAAAGACTCATCCTTTTGTGGTATAGACTCCCTCTCCATGTCAAGCAGAGTACCTCATTAACCCTTTTTAAGTGCAACCTGGATAACTGGTTAAGGAACAGAAAATTCACCCCTGGGATTCCACCTGTGTCTCTGCTGGACAGTGGCATAGGGTGCTGACATGTTGGAACATGGGCTAAATTCTTGGCTAGGCTTCTAAGGGCTTGAGGGCCAATAGCCTAGTAACTTCCTATGATCGTATGATCCAGCACTTTATGCAGATGAGTAAGACTATGACCTGTTAACGATCTTCTCTAGTACATGGTTTGCTTCTCTCAACTTACATTTGTCTACTTTGTAATTCTGTCAAAGTTACTTCAGTAGGCAGTACTTTATGACTGCTCCTGAAAAGGGATACTTGGGTGCAGTGGACTGTCCAAGTTTATTGGCAAACAAGTTACATATTTACCTTTTGAATTCCTGCACTCTTCACATACAGTATCTGCTACTTACTTCTTCACTATATGTGTGATTAAGGTACGAGTTCCAGCACATTTCTTGCATTTTAATGGGTTGCCAGATGCATTTTCACTAAATGTGAGTTTTAAGTGTGCAAGAGGTGTACTTACCCAATGACACTGAGGCTAAACTCTCGCATACAAGTGCACACCAGGTTGTAAAATTCATGCACACAATACCCACCTCACATAGCACATAACACACACATAGACTAACATATGCTGAGGCATTTAAAAGCAATCTTCCTATATAACAAATATCACCTAAACTACTCATTGTCAAAATTATGTCTCAACAAGCCCAAAGGCTCTCAGAAAAAAACAACTCTTAACACTACACATACTGTCATTTTTGCTGGAGCTCCAAACACTAAACTCCTAGGGCAAGCAAATACACATCCCATGACTCTCATCATAGGGCACCCCATTGTAAGATATACTGATGACTCTCTAACCAGGCCAAACATGGAGAAGATAGCTGCTAGTTGCTTATCTGGAGCTGGAATCCATCAAATCACACATACAATCAAGTCGTTATGCCATAGGTACCAGTATAATTCCCTCATAGTCCATGTAGGTATAAATGACCTAAGATGTAACTCTCTGGACTACATAAAGAGAGACATTATGGAGCTTTTAGACTGAGTGTCTCAAGCTGGTATAAGCCTAGCATAGAGCAACATATTACCGTCATCTAGGATGATGCTACAATATAAGCAAAAAATTATTGATTTTAATGACTGACTGTCTTTCTGGTGGCATTCTGAGGGGATCCAATATTTGTCAGCTTGGGAGGAAATGGTTAACAGACCATGTTGCTTTACCAAAGATGGTCTGCACCTCTACCCTCTAGGCTATTGAATACTGGCAAAAGCTTTATCCACTCCTATAGTGCCCTTTTTATGCAATGCCAAATTGTCAAACCTACTGACAGAAAATCAACTCAACAGAACCTCAAGATGTTACTGCTTAATACCAGGAGCCTAACTAAAAATGACATACCCTATAAGTCCTCCTCACACTCAAGAATATATATATTTACCAAGACATGGTTTAAAGCCACAGATAGTGCCCTGGCAGTACAAGGTTTTATTACCTTCCACACTTTTAGACCAGTAGCTGCACAGAGAAGGGCTAAAGGTGGAAGTGTCTCAATATACATCAGTTACAAGCATACCTCTTGGGTGGTCAAACAGGATGATTTGCTGGAGTTTCTAGATATGTAGATTACTATAGAGAAAATCCTGTACCATATCCCAGCAAGCTATAGGTCACCATCCATGTTCTATGAAGCTCACAATGCAAACTTGGACTTACTGGAAACACTTACTATCCAGCCTAAAACCCTACTTATGGGATACTTCAATTAACCCTGTTTAGGCTGGGAATCCTACATAGTCTCAAACCTACAGTCACAGAGATTCCTGGACTTTATAAATATAAACACCCTGGACCAAATAGTGTCAGAGTAACAGGTTTTAACTAAATGTAGAAATCCTTTACAATCTGATCTTGTAGAGAAGACTGTATCATAGTAATATGCAACAAAGATTACATAGTGGATGCTGAAGATCATATGGTTCTGATTATCACTCTAAATACTGCAGTCCATATGACATGACAAATGTCAACCCCTTTGTATTTGCTGGGGACCATAAGGAAGGTATTGCAAAAATATATCACTAAAATGAAACATGTTTATACTACATTACACCATCCAGGCCTATTAATGAATTAATTCTTTAGTGAGTTAACTAAAGCAAAAAAAAATGGTGCAGTGGTGCAGCAGTTATCACTGTTGCCTTACAGCAAGAGATTCTCTGGTTTGATTCTTGGCTAGGGTGCCTAGTCTGCATGATCTCCCTGCATTTGTGTGGGTTTATTCCAGTTTCCTCCCACATTTCAAAGACATGCATCTGAAGCATTTCTCCCCAGGGCTCCACTAAGAACGGGCTCTGTCCCAGTCGGTCTTTCCCTTTAAACAAATGTTAAATTAATTAATTAATAAAGTAATTAATTAATATAAATGCTGCAGCAGCTTTTGTTCAATAAATCACATCATACACAAAACAGAAATATTATTGCATAAAACATTCTGTTTTTTGGGGGTAGGCTTACATGCTTGCAGGACACAGACATTTTGACCTCTGTATATCTTTTCTGTCATGAAGCACAGTTATCCCCTCTGACATCACTCAGTACAGTTCTTACCTACTTGAATGTCTGATAATGCTGCACTATTGCAGCATACACCTCCAGAGTCAACAAAGCCAGATTGTGGACAAATGCTGCCATATGCAAGGTAATGAATCAAGCCTTTACCTACCATGCCAATATCCCATTACTTATAAGCTGAGCAACATTGCAAGATTTTCTTACTACCTTGGGCACATGTTGGTTGAAGACTAGATTGCTATCTACATGAATTCTCAGATCCTTGACTAATGAATCAACTTTTCAGTGTATTTTATTGATGACATAGTTATCTAGGCTGGCTAACTCCAAAAGGTACTATAATGCATTTCTTGGTACTGAGTTTTAAGCTATGGCTTTGGCACCAAGTGTTTGTCTGTATTAGATTATTTTGATGGGTGTTGTCATCTTGGGGAAATTCAATGACTGCTCAGAGTTTGTTATCATCCGTGATCTTAGTTAACCAGAGGCCTTTGGCTTTGGCATTGTCTTCCGATAAGTAGTTGTCAAAGAGGAGTAGGCATAGCACAGAGGCAAGGGGACTTCACTGGTGACCAGCCTTTTTGTGGAGGTGGCCTCACTGATTTTAACATATTAGGTCCTATCAGTTAGCCAGCTAGCTATCCAAAGTATTATAAAGAGGTTTTTACCTAATTTCATAAGTTTGTTGACAATGACCAAGTGGGGTGTCGCATCAAATGCTTTATCCAGATCTAAGTAGGAAGTATGCGCTATTTCCCCCTCATCCATTGCTTTAGTGACCTTTTCAAAGAAGTCCACCAGATTCAGTAAACATGACCTTCCTTCGACAAAGCCAAAATGGGATGGATCTAGTGTCTGGAGATCTCCTGTCCTTGCTGATAATTTCAATGATAATTATTTGTATGGCTTTGCAAATAAGACTAGTCAGACTAATGGATCTGTATTTTCCAGGATCTTTTGAAGGTCCTCTCTTATGAAAGGAGATGACCCTCATAGTGCTCCATTCAAGTGGCACAAAGCATTTTTAAGACTATATGATGCCAGGGGTCCTAATAAGTCATATTTTAGACTATTCAGGAGGCTTTTTGGGATGTTATTAAGGCCAATTGATGACATGTTCTTGGCTTTAGTGAGTACAGCTAGTATATGCTCCTTAGTTATAGTTGGAGGGGTTATGTTTGAGGTTATTTTTGTGGGGATTGTTTGGGGTGAAAGGGACAGTAAATTTAGAAATTAATTTGTCCAGTAACAGATTTGCTATATCGCCAGGCTGGGTGAATGTGCCACCATTAACCACCAGTTCAGCACATTGGAGTGTGTGTTGCCCTTGAGATTTCTGACATAGCTGTAGAAGTCTTTATAGTTATCTTTCACCTGGGAAGCTATATTAACTTCAAAGGTGACTTTGCTTGACCTAATTATTCCTCTTAGTTGTCTATTTACTTTGATGACAGATATTATCTTTATAGGAATTACTCTCCCTGATTTTTTTCCATAATTTGTTTTCCTTTTGTTGTATATTCTGTTTAATTTGAAATGCCAGCAGGGCAGTTTATTTTTGAGGGTAGTCCTGGGCTTACTTCTGGTATGTACAGCAGCCTCTACGCAACCATTCACATGGTTGTACAGAGTTTCAGAGAGAAATTCAGCATTGGCTGCTAATTTCTAGAATTTTGGATGTTTGGAGATTGACAAACCATCACTTAATAAAAGATAATTTGCCTCAAAATAGCTCCTAACTGTTACTAGTTTTAATGAAATTATGGAATTGATTTTGAAGGAGTCAGCCTTATAGTTCAACACTGGGAGGCAGTGGGTAGCATTCTCCCATATTTGTGAGCAAAAGGGCCAGCATTGCAGATAGCACAGAGGACTAAAGCACTAACTTGTTAATAAGCTGCATCTTGTAGGAAGAGTGCAGGGCTTGAAACTTTCCTCCTTCATTTACCTTCTGTGTGAAATTGAGTAAGTCATTTAACCAGGAAGTGCTTTGCACCACTTTTTAATGTAAATATATGAACACACTTTTAATTTAGTTTGTTTTTTGTAGGCAAACAGGTGCATGAAATGCACTGTGTTGGGCTTCAACAGTCTCTATTTAGTTCAGATGAGTAAGGATATGAGCCGCTAATGAGCTTTTTCTGTGGTGCATGGTTTGATACCTCCAGCTTTCATTTGTTTAGTGTTTGACTCTGATCCTGTCACGTCACCAAATGGTGATCCTTGTCTGCCCCTGAAAAGAGGCACTTTCATCCAGTGGACTGTCCCAATCTACTAGCAAATGCATTGCACATTTGCGTTTTTCAATTTCTGCACCCTTCACATAGCCAGTAATTAGTACTTTGTTATATTCTATTTGACTATGAATCCCATCATGTCTGTTGTAGACAAATTGGTTGCCAAATGCATTTTCAATAAATGTGAGTTTCGTGGAAAATGAAGTTTGCTGTTGCTCATGCTAAGTCTGTTTTCATTATGAGACTGTTCTGTTTTGTTTAGCAAAAGTCTCATTGTATTTTCTTTAAAATATGAAATAAAAGTTTTAGATTAAATACAAATGTTTGATTATTATAAAGGTAAAAGTATTCACACTGACTGATTTGAAGATTTTTTTTTCTTGTTATTGGGGAGAGACAATCAAGTAATCGGGGGGAGGCAGTCCATCAACCTGCCTAGGGCCCCAATTGATTATGATCCAGATCCAGGAAGAAGCATAATACAACATGAGAATACTGTTTACAAAACTGCCTTGCATCGATGACAACCTTCACAAACATATTATGATAACAGTTCATTAACAATGCTCCACTAACAAATGTAATTTCTTATTCCAACATTGTACCAAAGGCAAGCGTCCACTCTGGTGGACCCCAGCCATAAACAAACTCTACAACAAAAGGAGGAAGCTACTACAAGATAGAGCAAAATCCTTAAAAGGTAAGACACCCTTGATCACTATAAGTAAAAAACTAAGAGCTCTCATAAAATCATCTAAAGCAAATTTTGAGAGAAAAATAGCTAAAGACTCAAAAGACAATCATAAGGCCTTCTTTAGCTATGTTAGAAACCTGGGAGGAAACTCCCAGATATGCTCAGAACTAGTTCAAAATGATGTGAAGATTACTGATCCTACAGACATTGCCAACATACTGGCTGACAGGTTCAGTGCAAACTTCTCCCCTCCCCAAAGGAGAGATATCTATACCAAGCGATTGCAGCCCCCAAACATCTCCAACGCCCAAGTGAGAACTGCTCTCTCCAAAGCAAAAAAACACAGCATCCATGGGACCTGATGGTGTCCCCGGCTGTGTGCTCCACGAACTCAACGAGGAATTAAACCCACAGCTAGGACAGCTGTTTAATCATAGTCTTACCTCTGGATACATTGCCAGGAAGTGGCGCACTGCAACTGTGGTCCCACTTCACAAAGGCGGTGCCTCCACCAACCCTGGAAATTACCGGCCCATTAGCTTGACAAGCCTTATCTGCAAAGCCATGGAGAGGATCATAATGGACCTCATAAATAAAGACATAGGGAATTTGCAGACTTTGGATCCATCCCAGTTTGGCTTTGTCAAAGGCAGATCATGCCTTCTAAACTTGGTTGACTTTTGAAACAGTCACCAAAGCCATTGATGAGGAAAGGCAGTCCATACAGCCTACCTCGATCTGGCGAAGGCCTTTGATACAATACCCCACTCGGGTATCATTGAAAAACTCATCAGCTTAAATGTTAACCCATACATCACAAGATGGGTTGCAAACTGGCTGAGTGACAGAACCCACAGGGTCAGAGTTGCTGGCGCCATGTCAGACTCAAAGCCTGTCACAAGTGGTGTACCACAGGGCTCAGTCCTGGGCCCACTCTTGTTTGGCATCTACTTTTCCAGTACAAGCAAACACAGGAGGGTTATGGCTGACAAAGTTTGCAGATGACTGCAAACTGGGCGCCATAGTAGAAAACACATCTGACACAGATATCCTTCAGAAGGGTCTCACAGAAATGGATAACTGGTGCCAGAGCCATGGCCTAAAGTTAAATGCCAAAAATGCATAGTCATACCCTTCGGGAAAAACAAGGTTACCCCTAGCTACCAAATAGGTGGCAATCCACTGAGTACAGAAGAAGTTATCAGGGACCTGGGGACCCAGGTTGATAGTAGTCTGTCATTCGACACCCATGTAGCTAAAGTAGTTAGGAAGACCTTCTACATTGCCCACCTTATCATGAAGGGATTCTCATCTAGATCAAGGGAGGTCATAGTCTCCCTATACTCATCACTCATCAGACCAATGATTGAGTACAATGCCCCATTCGGAATGTATCTGACCCGACACTTGCAGCAGCTGGAGAGGCCACAAAAGTTCCTCACCAAAAGGATAAAGGGTCTCAAACATCTGTCCTATGCTGCCCGACTGAAAGAACTCCAGCTCTATTCAGTAAACACGCTTGCTCAGAGGTGACCTTTGCCTAACATACAAGGCCATGTCAAACCCAGATTTGATGAATATGCTTCACCTCAAAAATCTAGATCCGTCAGAGCCACAAGGCGGAGACTTAAACCTCGACACGGCTATTAATAGGGCGTGCTGGAGGGATAGATTCATCACCCAAAGACTCCCTATGCTGTGGAATAAAATCCCGGTATATGTGAGGCAGAGCACCTCGCTGGCCTTGTTCAAGAGAAATCTTGACCAATGGATGGGAGATCGCAGATATACCCCAGGGATTACCTCTGTGTCACTGCTCAACAGAGGCACAGCAAAATAATGGGTATAGTTCCCCATACTAAAGGGGTGGCGTAAGCCACAAAACTATGGGCTAGGCTTGTAAATGCCCTCGGGCAGATAGCCTAGTATGAACCTATGAACCTATGAACACATCTAATACTTAAAGGGTGATTGCTACAGTTTTACAACAATTGTTTTTCCTGGAGAGACATGTGAACTGTACTGTGAAAACAGATGGTTTCTTTATGTGCTCTTTGGGGGAAACACAACTGTCTGTGAAATGAATATGATAAAATGTTACTGAGAACAATAATTCCTCAAATTGTTTTATCACCAGGATCTTAATATTCCCCTGGGCAAGGAAATAGTGCTTGTGCTAGTACTGCCATAGGACAGACGTGGTTTTGGGGGAAGGTGCTTAGATGAGATACGTGTTAATCAGGTAAATGTGGTAGACATAAATGCCTTTTTGCCGAGTGACCTGACCTAGGATGACAATTTGGTTACTTGATCACACAGTCACCCAGATAGCAAATGCAGAAAGATGGAATTGGACGCAACACTACAGAATTAAGTTTTTAGCAGTCGATAATCTTAATCATATATATATATATATATATATATATATATATATATATATATATATGTGTGTGTATATATATATATATATATATATATACACACACACACACACACACACACACACATATATATATATATATATATATATATATATATATGTATATATACATAAATTTATTTGTCTGTGTAGCAAACAAAAAAGTATTGAAATATAGGCCTGCCCTTGCAGGACCCACGTTAAAGCCCATTTTGATGTTGGTGGACTTAGTCATTTATTCTTGCCTTCTTCCTATCTTTTTCAAATAATTTTCTTCAAATCATCTTCTGCTTTACTGTAGTCTGCACTGTTTGACATTTTCTGGAATTGGAGCTACTTTGGCTTCTGCTCTAATGTCCTATGTGTGATTTGACCAAATTGACACAGACACTAGCACAGCACATAGGTGTGTGTGTGTGTGTGTGTGTGTGTGTGTGTGTGTGTGTGTGTGTGTGTGTGTGTGTGTGTGTGTGTGTGTGTGTGTGTGTGTGTTCGTGTGTGTGTGCGTGTGTGTGTATGTGTGTGTGTGTCGAGCTGAAATGCTAGTCAGCCAGTTAGCATAATGGTTAAGGTCTTCCAGTTCATTCCTGATCTCTGGACAATGGCTGTATAGAGTTTGGATGCTCTAACTGTGTCTCTTTGGGGGTTCATCCCACTTTCCAAAAACATGCTGAGTATTTCCACTTCAAACCCACCAAAGAATAAAGTTGTGGGTAGCAGCACAGAGATGGCGCCTACAGAAACATTGTATAGACCAACTGCTTTGGGTATCAACTGTAGTAGGCAGTATCCTTTACGTAGAAAGACATGAATCAGAGACTGTGTGCTATCTCAGGGCTAGCCCCTCACGGGTGTAAAAAGGGGCTCTAGATGATTTTGTCATACTGCCTTATGTCACCAAAAATGGGCATGTGTATTTGCTGATGATAAATGGCTTGATAATCTGGCCTACTTTGACCTAAGGTGCTAAAAGTGGGAGGGGAGTGTATGTGCCCCCTATTGCTACTGTGTGCCTACAATAAAGCTAAGCAGCCCTGGGTTATCAGGCTACTAGCTGGTGTCTGGTGTCAAATTGCCCATCTTTGTTTACCTGGGTTAGCTCTGTTAAGTCAAAGCTGGACATAAAACCAGTCAACCTGACAAACATGAACTAAGGATTGCTGCATCTAACTTAGTTTCACTGACAGGATGGAGCTGGAAGTGGATGACATGATGGTAAGGAGGAGGCCGGACATCCTCTATGCAGCATCCATGATGGAAGGGTAGTGCAGGAAAGCCACTTGGCTTGGAATCCAGAGTGTACTACTCAAGAGGAAGGCAGACTAGAAATGATTTTGGAATTGTGGTGAGAGAAAGGCTTCAAAAGATGGTAAACAGACTCCAATGTAACGATACTACACTATTCATAATCTAAGACTATGCCACACAGCAAGGAGGTTATAATAGTCATGAAAAAATCACATTCAGACGGCATTTACAGAAGCTACTAGCTAAAGCAGGATAACATGAACTGGTTTTAATAATAGGTGACTTAAATGCATATATTGGGAATGAAAAAAAACAGGATATCTGCACTGCCTGGGTCCACATGGGTGGGCCAACAACAATAGAAAAGGAGAGGCCATTCTAGACTTCTGTCTGGCAAATTGCTTGATGTTGGCCCACACATGGTTCAGCAAAAGAGACAGTCAAAAGATTTCATACAGGAGTGTCCAACATGCATCTCAGGTGTACATCCTCCTAGTAAAGAAAGGGCATTGAGTTAGAATTAGCAGTTGCAAAGTCATGCAGAAGAACTTTAGCAAAGCATAGGGGAATGGGATACAAAACTAAAGGCACATGGGATGAAACAGAGTAAGGCTGCAAATTGCAAGTTGTAATGGCTACAAATGGAATCAGAAGATGCTGAGAACTGAGATAGAAGAGAAAATAGTGTAACAAGTTAACAGCTTCAAGTATCTGGTAGGGTGGTTGAAAAGAAGGGAAGTATCAATGAGGAAGTCAAAGCTAGAATCAGTGTAACTGCAGCCAACTGGTAAAGAGTGTCAGGGGGTAGTGTATTTCAGAAGAATGCTGAAGAAGTTGAAAATAAGGTGTACAAAACAGTGGTGCAACTGATACTAATGTATGGTAGAGAAACCTGGGCAGTAAAGGCAGAGCAGTTGAGGAAATAAAGGTGTTGGGGATGAAATGCCTGAGATGGGTGGTGAGGCTGCCAACCCAGGTATCTGGAATTTTGTAAATAATCATATGTTATTTGTGAATATTAATATGATCCATAGGCTTGCCTTTCAAATGTAAGAGAACTATATGTTATGTGTATATTAAACTAATGGTGCAGAAGTGTGTATTGAACTGAATGTTATGTACTGAGCTTCAAGAATGTAACCACAGTGTAAACTAATGGAAAAGAACAGAGTTAAAGAATTGACTATAATCTCTGTGTGCTCTTAAGGGAACTTGTACTTTAGTGTGTGTGTACTTGTCATCCCACCACTGCCACCAATTAATATATGATGCCCCTGCACTGGCCCAGTAATCAAGAAGTTTCAATCCTCACCACTAGCACCAGTGAGGGATGTGCACATTGGGAGGATGACAAGTACACACACAGTAAAGTGCAATTTGCCTTAAGAGCACACAGAGATCTCAGTCAGTCTGGGGCTGGTTTCTCCCTCTTCTCCAGATCCCCAGTAAGAATCCCCACTGGCACAGCTATCGCGTTGAGTCCTTATCCAAGGTTGCAAGCCAAGTCTTCCAAGCACTCTCTCTGTCCAACCAGTGCTTCGTGTCCCTGCTCAAGTAGCTGACACACACAACACACACACACACACACACACACACACACACACACACACACACACACACACACACACACACACACACACACACACACACACACACACACACACACACACATTGAGATTTGATTTATACACAAGCACACACCTGGAAAAGGCTGGCATGGGTTACTAGCTATGCACCCTTCTGCACAGACCATAAGGTAGTTAGCACTGCCACCAGAACCCCTTATCAGCTACTTTAAGGCCCTTCCCAAAGGGTGACCAATCTTACTGTGTAATGTTACTATTATCCAAATGGTATGTGTGACCAAGACTTGCAAGGCTATTTAAGAGTGGCCTGTACAGTGGAACCAAGTACATATGCAAGTACTCTAAGAGCTTAAATATCTCTAAACAAACCAGCCACAGTTAAACAGTTTACATATATTTAATAATAAATAATAAAAGAACAAGACAATACACAATAACTCAACACAGTGACTACAGAGTTCAGAATCACAGGAAATAGTTTAAAACAACATTGCAGGACAGTCTAAAATAAATACAGAAAACATCTAAACTAATCTCTACTATATTCCTATCTACATCTAAATGATATCAATGTACCCTAGACTTACATACAGAGCAAGGCAAATGCAGATGAGAAGTGCTGAATGGATGTTTCCAGATCCAAGACAAGATACAAAAAGCACAGTATCTGAGAGAGTTTCCAAACTAATATCAAAATATTACTGCTGGGACAGGTGAATAGCATCAGCCTTGGTCACCTGGCTTCAGCTCCTAGGCTAGCAGAAATCAACAGCTCAGTGTCAAACATACTTATCTCTCAGATGTGCAGCTACTAGGAAGAAACAGAGCAATACAAACACTTTACATTTGAAACTTAGTAATTATTTCTGTTTCAAGGCAACAGAAAGAAATGTCTAGCTGTGGACATCCTGTCTCCTTCAGTGAAACTGGGAGATAAACACAATCATAAAACAATTCACTTATTTTCTTAGAGTTTGCAATATAACTCTGTTCTTTTCCAGTAGGGTACACTGTGGTTACATTCTTGAAGCTCAGTACATAACATACAGTTCAACATACACTTCTACACCAGTAGTTTAATATACACATAACATATAGTTCTCTTACACTAAGGCAAGCCTATGGATCATATTAATATTCACAAATAGCATATGGTTATTTACAAAATTCCAGATAGCTTGGCTGGCAGTCTCACAGGTGATAGGATACACATTGTGAGGCAGACAAAAAAATATGGACATCAGCACAGAATCTGAAGTTACTCCAATTGCAGAGAAGGTCAAAGAGAACAGATTACAGTGGTTCAGGTAAATGGGCAGAAAAACAGAAAATAATCTGGTGAAGATGATTTGGGATGTACAAAAAGAAGGCAAGAGGAAATGAGGGCATCCAGCAAAGAGAGTGATGGATTACATGAAAGAGGACCTGTGACAGTCAGTCATTGTTGTTGAAGACAGTAGGAGAGTGGCACTGAATCAAGAGAGATGGTGACAAGTGACGTAAAACCCTGACCCCATGTAGAAAATGGGGAAAAGGGTTTGATAACGATGATGACAATAAATGTTATATAAATAATTTTGAGAATTTAAAGTCTTTCTTTACTGAAGTATAAAATAATTTACTATGTAGAATAATGCACAGTAATTTATAGAAACACTGGCACTGGAAACAAACAAAATGAACAATCTCTTGTTCCTGTCCACTTCCAAAAAACTGGTATCAGGTCTCTTCTCTGATGAACAACCCCTGTAAACTTCTCTTCTCCATTGCCAATGCTCTGCTCCTCCTTTTCTCATTTTCTGTTTAACAGCTGCAGTCTCTTCTATTTCTTCTCAGCAGAACCATAACGGGCTCATCTAGACCTCAGTGCCAGTTCCCAATCTGGTGTTCCGTGGTAAGATCCATTCCCCACCTTCATTCCCTCAGCTGTTCAGGTGAAGAGCAAAAAAAAAAGTTGTACTTTTTTTTAAGCTGTTGCCAGCCAATTGCTACTTTGTATGCTGGTCAGCAAAGAGAATACAGGGACATCACTTACCAATAGCTCCTCCTAATCCCTACCTTGTGTCTTGGGTGGATGAACCATTGACCTCATCCTTGCTATGCTTCTGCTTCTCTGAATTTTGATTTGGGGTATACCAGCCCCTTCTTTTCATACACCTTTCACTAACACTTGTGATTAGTTACCAGTGATACATGCTTCTCTTAAAGTTGTATTTGCTTTGCATACAGGCAAAGGAGTGTTCCCCATTACAACTCATAAAACAGAATTCCATACACTTGTTTGGTGAGAATCACCATGCTGTGTTACATTGGACCCCACCAGTTTCAGGACCTTGTGATGGTATCCCATAGACAGATTATCTGCATTGTGGTGGCTGGCACCAGACTGGTGTTTGGCTGTAAGGATATAGCCCATCAACATAGTTTTCTATTGTCTGCGTTTTGGTACAGCCATTGCAAGGGAATGTTGTAGGTGACAAGGGTGAATTCCTTACCTAGTAAGCAGTATCATGATAACCCAAGCATTTACTTTATAGATAAGCATTTAGATTCAGTAGAAGAATATTTTGTTCTGTTCTAGTGAATGTTATCTTTAAGTAACAAATAGGATATTTCTCTTCATCCAATCTATTGAAGAATGCTATGTTTGAGCCAACATCAAATGCATCTGCTTCACTATAAAGTGTTTACTAAATCAGGTATGCCAGAACAGGTTCAGAGCACAAGATAATGTTTAGTCTGTTAATAATCAGCGTTTGCTTCTACAGTCCATTTAAGCTTTGTGGTGAGCTTACCTTGAGTCATGTTGTTAAAATGGCATGCAATGTGACAAAGTACGAAATTAATTTTCTGTAACTGAGACAAACCCAAAAGGCTCTAATCTGATTTTTTAGTTTGTGGTACTGTCCGGTCACCTACTGCCTCCATTTTCTCATTTCTCAATTTCAACAGGTTCTATATCACTTCAGCGAAGTGACAGTTCATCAAAATCCACTCTTGTGGGGGATTGTGTCCCCAACACCTCCCACTAATTATATGTATCAACTTTGAGATCACACTACAGTGGGGAAAGGGCAAATGTTCTGATCCTCACTGTACTGCACTCTCAGTATGAACAGTTCAAAGAATGGCATGTTTGGCGCAAGTGAACCAAAAATGCCATTTGGTGAACTGAATTTTCACTGAAGTGATATAGACCCTTTCATCAAATATATTTTGTGATCCTGTTTCTGCCATGCCAGATCAGTCACTATTTAATAATGATCAAACAACAGCAGGGCTAAGTCCTTTTTCTCCACAGATGGCCTCCATATCCATCAATTACAGCCAGTTTTACTCTGTACACCTCAGATGATATCTGCATGTCATAAAAATGGGCCAAGTAAAATATTCCTATTTGAGCTATACAAATGCACACTGTATGCAAAGCCAGACAATTGACTGTTTAACTTGATCATGACAGCATGGTCAGTTTTCCTCATTAATGCACAGCCCACCCTCATTCCCACCAGTTACAGCCATATTTGACTGTGTACCCCTCAGCTGTCTGAATGCAATAAAAGTTGTGGCCACAGCAGGTATTTTAGCTTTATTTCACTCAAAGTGGGCAGCAGCAGGTAAATATTAAAACATGCTAGAAATAAATGAACATTAGTCATACAAAGTTCTATATACTGCCTATGGGGTCTTGTTGTCTGCCAGGGAGAAATAAGCAAAACACCTACTACAGTATGGAATGTTAGTGAGCTACATCTTGACCACTGCATTGCTGCCAAAGACATCCCACTGAAATGTCCACTGTGCCCATTCCATCTACATACTTTTGAATATCCAGGCTTCTGCATCTTGCCATCCTACCCACAATGTAGACTATCCATCAGAACGCCCTCTGTACTAATTTATCTATATGACTATCTAATAGTATAAATACCACCTCAGGTCTCCCCTGAAATGAGGCCACTAACTTAGTGGGATAAACCTAGTCAGCAAATGATAAATAAATAAGTAAATAAAAATGAAAATTAATTAAAGTAAAAAAAAATAAATTGTGGGTGGGACAAGGCAGAAAGTCATCTGTGATGTCTGGTTAATATCCCATCAAACTGCCACCAATATGTGACATCCGGTTAATATCCCACCGACCTGCCACTAATATGTGGTGTCCCCTACTATCCTGGGTCAGTAACTAAGGGACTTCAATCCTCACTACTGGGTCCAATGTGAGACCATCACTTAAACAGGGATAATGTTTCACAATTTCCCCTAAGAGCACAACAGGAAGACACTCTATAACCTGGGATTGGCCTGTATACTTCTCTCCACCCCTAATATAACTCCTTATTACACACTTCAGAACAATTTGTCCCACTTTAAGACCTCTGATGCATTCACACTTAAATCTCACACATCCAAACACTTCTGGGAAAGCCTGACACAGATTTCCAGCTGTGTCCCTTCCCCAAAATTATAATACAGTAACAGGCTGCCACCAATCAGAGTGTCTACATGTCCTTTTAAAGGGGTGTCAAATTATTAAAATTAGATAACAAAACAAATGGCAGCATATGATCTAAAGCAACCAGACTTTCAGAGTGGTCAGGTAATTATCAAAGCAGGTATAACCACTCTAAAATCACTAAATAATACACTAATTGACCAGCCACAATGTAAGATAATAAAAATATTTAATAATAAGCAAAATTATTAAAAATGTAAAACAGTAATTTCAATAAACAAACAGAATTCAATTACAAGGAAAATTAAATTAATACTGAAGGACAGAAATCCAACATTTAAAAAACTCTGACTAATTAGCTATAATTTCCTATCTAACTGAAGAACACTGTCTCAGATCTAAACTAAATATTACAACAGAGCAAAGGCAGGCGTACAGTACTTGGTGAGTCCTTTGGGTATCTATCCACTGGTCAATACAACTGTGAACGCAACTCAACTGAACTATGCACTTAACAACTGTTTAAACTGTCTTCAGCAGGCTCTTTTGTAAGCTAGGTTAACTGTTTTAACCTTTTCAGTTGTTATTTTCATTTCATTCTTTGAAAATCAACAAACAGCTATTTATTAAAGTTCCATTCTGTCTTTCAGTCTCTGACGATAAACACAGAGCAACTGGAAACATTCTGATGACATCATCTGTAGATCAGCTGACTCTGAGACAGTCTGCATTTAGAACCTCCTTCACAAACATGCACAGTTAGAAATGTAAAGGAACACTGTTCAGGTCTTTAAGCATACTGCACAAACAAGAGTATTAATCACCATGTAAGAACTTATTTACAATATCATAGCTAGTCACCCTAGCATATAATACATAGGTTAATCTGAAATTATGTACAAAACTTCAGCCAGATATGCTAGCACATATGGCAGTGTCTAATTTGCTCACACCATCTCTCCCATAGGTCAATTTAGTCACGATGGTTCTGAACAGGGGTGTTTTTATTTATATTGCAAATAAATAAAACAGATGAAAAATTCCCCTACCCTTAATAGCACTCTAGGTGGCTGCTTAGTTCACCTATCCTTGAGAACATCCATGCTGGTAGTCCAAGGCATGCGGAGAGAAAAAGGACATAAAGAGAAATTTAAAATATATGAAGCTAAGAACATGTAGAAAGTGGAGGCAGCTATCAATTCAAGTAAAAAAAATAATAATAATACAAGCCCTCCCTATGCTCTATGGAAGGAAGGTACATAATTTACAATGGCTCTCAAAAACAAGGATTATAAAGTGCTCTTAAAGGAAGCTTCAGAGCAGTCATTGATCTCAGTAATTCAGGCTTCAAAAGCTAAAAAAGCCCCTTTTTTGGTAGAAATGTCAAATCACATGAAGATTAAAGTTCCCAAGGTTCCAGGAGAATACTATAATATTGCTGAGAAACTAAAATTCCAAAACAAAAGGTTATTTCCATTTCTGAGCCCACAATGTAGTCTGATTTCTCTTCAGAATGCATAAATCCTTCTCCTTTTACTAAAGATTTCCGTGGAGAGGATCAATAGTGGATGGGCAATAGGAAGTTCACCCCAGGGCTCACTTCAGTGGCCTTGCTTGACAGGGGAACTGGGAACTAGCTTCAGGTGGCATGATGCCAGGAATCTTCTTGGGCTAGGCTTATATAGGCTCCAGGGCCATTAGCCTAGTACACACCTATGAACCTATGAGCTTTCCAGATGCCTTTCCATCAGATGCTGATCACAAATTTGCCATGGAATTGTTTAGTAGAGCTCAGGAAACTGCTGATGAATAGCAAGGACCTGCTGTGGTCCCCTACTCTCCTCGCTATGTGTCTGAGTTTTATACTAACACACGACCTGTTTGACCAGTACCAGCTAAAGTAGTTCACTACAAAATAAATAAGAAGCCTCACGTCCATGTCTTCTTCAGAGTGGGAGGATTTCTAAATTACTTTTGTTTGTACTCTCTGCACCTCACTCCACTGGTCCAGCTACCAAATTTCCTGTTGTCTATGCTGAGTCTATGATCCAATGTTCTATCACCCCCCCCCATACTTAGTTTAGTATTGCAAGGGCCAGGCATGGTTCCTAAGGGTGTTCTAAGGGTCTCATCTTTCTTTGCATCTATCTTGGGGGGGGGGTTCTTGCATGCCTCACCACTCCCCCTTCCCTTGTAGAGACATGGATACATCTAAGGGGAAAGCTTGCAATGGGGGCATTGCAGCATATTGTCCTACCTCTGTGAGTTCAGCCAGGTCCAACCCCTACCTCCTCTTTGGACCCCAGTGCCACCCTCAGTCTCCACCAGGGATCATTGCAGGAGATGCCCATCCCTCTCACTCTGCAGCTATATCAGTCACCCTAGCTGATAATCAAACCCAGGTCACCTGGACTGTACTCAGGGCTTAATCCCTCTATGTCACCAGAGAGGCCTGGATGATTTCTACATTACTCATAATAAGCCCTCCCCGTATCTTGAATTTAGTCCAGAATGACACAGAGCATAGGTAATCTAATTTTACAACAAAATATGTTTCATTATTGGAGGCAGCTAACAGCATAGGGCAACACCTTAAATGACGTACAGGATAGTCTTATTCCTCAAGCAGTGATTCACAAAAGTTAAATGACAGAAGTATAAATGGATTATTCCTCCTCCATTTGGCACCTGACAGTTTTCCCTGATTGTCAAAAGCTGACGTTCTGACACTAAACCCATGCCATCCAAAAAGATTGGTGCATTACATTTGACTCCAAGGAAATGAAAATACCTTTAGAAGACCCTGCTGTAGTGAGAGTCTGTGTGTGTGCATGTGTGTGTGCGTGTGTGTGTGTGTGTGTGTGTGTGTGTGTGTGTGTGTGTGTGTGTGTGTGTGTGTGTGTGTGTGTGTGTGTGTGTGAGTGTGTGTGTGTATGTGCATGTGTGCCTATGTGTGTCACACTCTGTCTCTGTCTCTCTCTCTCTCTTTGCGTCTCTCTTGCTGTCTGTGATTTTCTCTCTCTCCCTCTCTCTCTCTCTCACTCTGTGTGTGTGTGTCCCTCTCTCTCTGCCTGTTTCTTACTCTCTTTGCCTGTCTGTATGACTCTATCTCTGTCTTTCTCTGCTCTGCCTCTGCCCCTTTCTTTCTCTCTCTTTCTCTATAAACACACAGCCACACACACACACACATACATAGATGTGTGTGTGTGTGTGTGTGTGTGTGTGTGTGTGTGTGTGTGTGTGTGTGTGTGTGTGTGTGTGTGTGTGTGTGTGTGTGTGTGTGTGTGTGTGTGTGAGTGTGTAAGTGCATGTGTGTGTGTGTGTGTGTGTGTGTGTGTGTGTGTGTGTGTGTGTGTGTATGTGCATGTGTGCCTGTGAGTGTCACTCTCTGTCTCTCTCTCTCTCGCTCTCTCTCTCTCTCTGCATCTCTCTTGCTGTCTGTGACTTTCTCTCTCTCTCTCTCTCTCTCACTCTGTGTGTGTGTGTGTCACTGTCTGCCTGTTTCTTACTCTCTTTGCCTGTTGGTATGACTCTATCTCTGTCTTTCTCTGCTCTGCCTCTGCCCCTTTCTTTCTCTCTCTTTCTCTATAAACACACAGCCACACACACACACACATACATAGATGTGTGTGTGTGTGTGTGTGTGTGTGTGTGTGTGTGTGTGTGTGTGTGTGTGTGTGTGTGTGTGTGTGTGTGTGTGTGTGTGTGTGTGTGTGTGTGTGTGTGTGTGAGTGTGTAAGTGCATGTGTGTGTGTTGTGTGTGTGTGTGTGTGTGTATGTGCATGTGTGCCTGTGAGTGTCACTCTCTGTCTCTCTCTCTCTCGCTCTCTCTGCATCTCTCTTGCTGTCTGTGACTTTCTCTCTCTCTCTCTCTCTCTCTCACTCTGTGTGTGTGTGTGTCACTGTCTGCCTGTTTCTTACTCTCTTTGCCTGTTGGTATGACTCTATCTCTGTCTTTCTCTGCTCTGCCTCTGCCCCTTTCTTTCTCTCTCTTTCTCTATAAACACACAGACACACACACACACACACACACATACATAGATGTGTGTGTGTGTGTGTGTGTGTGTGTGTGTGTGTGTGTGTGTGTGTGTGTGTGTGTGTGTGTGTGCGCGTGTGTGTATAATTAAATATACCAACCCTGAGGTTGCACTACTCTGATGAAAACTGTAAATATACCATTTCAGGCTATACTCTGATCTCCATTTAAACAGTTAAAAGTTTCAAAACTTCAATCTTATGATCTCGACCATAAGAAATTCAAGGTTTTGAAACTTTAAAATTTAGAAGTAGACATATATGTATGGATATACATATATATATATATATATATATATATATATATATATATATATATATATATATATATATATATATATATATATATATATATATACACACACACACACACACATATATATATATATATATATATATATATATATATATATATATATATATATATATATATATATATATATATATATATATATATATATATACATATATATGGATCTACATCACTTGACCTAAAACTCATTTGACTGGCACCCAATTGACCTAAATTTCATTTGACTGACAGCTCATTTGACTGAGTCCCATTTCACTGACAGCTTGCAATGCTGACTTTCAACATATAAATTTTAACTATAGACAAGCACAATTAGAACACCAATAACTAACCCTTTCAAGAACTTAAAAACTACTTACTTACCCTCTTAACAGAAACAGGACAATGTACAACCAAACTAGGTGGGGGGCTACGCCCCCACACCCCCCCCATTGTGGGGGGCTGTGCCCTCCTCTCCCCCTAATTATATATACTAACTCCGGGATTGCACTACAGTGGGGAAAAAGGCATATACCTTTAACTTGCCTTACAGTACTCTACACACTGCCACTATTGCTGGGAATGCAGAAAACATTCGCCAAATTACTTTAGATACTCCCCATAAAAATGTAAAGAGACAGACCTACATTTAGAAACACTACACTACTTTCTACATGACTATTGGAATTCTAACAGCACTATAAGTTACAGTAATTATTTTTATTACAAGCAAGTCACAGGTGAAGGAAAACCCACAACAAGTCTATGTCTAAACTGTCAGTGAAATGGGAGTCACTGAAATGAATTGTCAGGCAAATGAAATTTAGATCAATTGGGTGTCGGTCAAATGGGTTTCAGTCAAATGAGTTTTAGGTCAATTGAAGTGGACCTATATATGGATATATATATATATATATATATATATATATATATATATATATGTATATATATATATATGTATGTATCACTCTGATTGTGTCCCTCTCTCTGTCTTTCTCTCTCCCTTCCTCTTTCTTTCTCCCTTTCCCTTTACCCCCTCTCCCTTTCTCTCTCTCTCTATGTACATTTTTCATTCTCCTTCTCTCCCTCTCTCTTTCTCTCTTCCTCTCTCTCTCCCTGTCTCCCTCTCACTCTCTGTCACATTTTCCTCTATTCCCCTCTGTCTCTATGATTTTGTCATTTTCTCTCTCTCTTTGAGCCTGCTTTCTACCTGTGTTTGAAGGAAATGCATGTTTCTTACTACTTTGTTTTTTAACAGAGAATTTTAAATATTTATCAAGTACACTATCTATCAGGTCTTTAAATTACATGGATTATACAATGTGCTATCAAAGTTTGTTTATGTGAATGTACCCCATTCAAGAAAAAAACGAAACAATCCTACTGCTACATAAGAGTGTATTTACTGAAATGTGACTATAGAGTAAATCTGTATGGCAAAGCAGGTAGCATTGTCCCCTCACAGGAAGATGTTCCCCGGTTAGATCCTTAGCTGAAGGGCCTCTTGCTTGGAGTCTGCATGTCCTACCTCTGATTGCATGGGTTTCCTCTGCGTGCTCCAGTTTCCTCCCACATTCAAAAGACATACAGTAGGTGGATTGGACACTCTAAGTTGGCCATAGGTGTGAGTGTACATGCGAGTGCATGGTGTGGAAGAACTAGTGTAGCAGGTCTATCCACCCGACAGTGTAAACTTTGGCTGTAGATGATTGTCACTCTTGAAGTGACATCCCTGATCTCATGTGCAAAAATGGGAAAAAGGGGTTGTGGATGGATGGATGGATGGATGGATGGATGGATGGATGGATGGATGGATGGATGGATGGAAGGATGGATCGATGGATGGATGAATGGATGGATGGATGGATGAATGGATTGATGGGTAAAGATGCATCTACCAGGTCAGCTCTGTGTAGTGTGGTGCTTTAAGGAGACCTGTATTTATCCATACCAAAAGATATCCTGACCGTGCTAATAGAAAATTGATGGATGCTGCTCATACTCAGAAACTTGTATTTGATCAATGATCTGACATAAGAAAGGAAAGGGTAGGTCGTTGATTAAGGAGATTTCTCATGCCCCAACCCAACGATTTCAAAAAATTTATCCAACTAGCAGAAGATCCTTTTATAGAGTATCTATGCCTGTCCAGCAGTAGGTAGACAAAGGCAATACAGGGGCAGATAGTTAGGCTAAGGAGAAAGGGAAATGTGCCTATACAGCATGGCCCATTGTTATTCCTATCCCATGACCCTATATCCAGTTTTCCCTGGGAGGAATCTTTTGATATCTCTTGCCAGCTCAGCAGGTTATTACCATGGACAGGTGAGTTTTACATACAGTATTAATGGCAGTACAATAACATGTCTTCATATTCTACAACCTCTGTCCATTCCACATACTCCTTCCTATGAGGTGCCAGGCTTGTATGTGACACACTAAGTACATAACTAATATGAAGTTAGTGTGGTTAAAATTAAAAATAAATATTCCAGCATCCAAGGGATTTCATTTCATGTAATGTTCCCTGGAATTTTTGATTATGTTTTGTTGACTGGTATTGCAGTGCTTAGTAATCATACTTAAGTTAAATTCATAAAGCAATTGCAGATTAGTTATGATGCCCCTTCAAATCAGAAGGACAGAGGCAACTCATATTTTCTCTATCCTATGCATGTGTCCCCGCAAATTCTCTATGGTATGATCTCAGTTATTCTCACTAGGGGTACTATGTGCAATTATCCACCATGGGATGGGTAATACCAATACAACACCAAATGGGATTGGTTAATTCAAGTAAGTAAAGGGAAATTGTCTAGGCTTGAAAATGCCCACAAGAGTAGCTAGCCTAGTACGTACCTATGAACCTATCCTACAGGGTCTGTTGCCATTCGACCCTTAGTTCTCAGAATGGATAAGAACTTTCAGACCTGTTTGAGATCTCTCCAGTCAGCGTGTGCTGTTTTGCATTAATAACTCTAATCAGTTCTCTCTTTCATAAAAAAAATTTACCATGGCAACAAATGGACATGGAAAACCCTTAACATTCCAACAACATCATCTTACAAAAGTATCTCAAGTTTGAATTAGAACAGCACTATTTCTATTTTTTTCTTTGTATTTTGCAATTTGGTCTAGCCATAGCTTCCAGAAAATAACCATATGTTTTGCTGTAAAATGTGACTGTATTCCATTATTTCTGTGATTGCCTGCTAGTGACAGAGTCCAGGAAATTGTTAACTGTAACACACGAATACTATCATCTTGATGCAACCTTCGAGAATCAGCTTGATATTAAGAAGGTAATTGCAGATTTCTTTGGTAGCATATTTCAATATAAAAGAGCTTGCTAAGTACTCCAAATTGCATGTCTTTTTGCATTATTCTAAGGTCTGCAAGATTTCAGTTGAGCAGACTTCAGTAGGCTTCAAAAGTCCCATGGAACCAGGTAACATAGTGTTTAGAGACTGTAATTTCTCTTCCACAGTCCATTGTCACCCAAATATTGTGGTAGATGAATCCAGAAAATATCCCCAAAGGGTTGCATCTTCCTTCAGCAATGTCACAGCACATAAAAGACTCTTCAGACTGTGCATGGAGGACCCACTTCTCTGTATAAAACAGATGGGCATAAAAAAGTTTGTGTACTTTAACCCAAGGGATATGAAAGCAGTTAACAGCCTTAATATCTTTTTAAAACAATTTCCTGCATGTAGTCTTGTATATTAGCACAAACATCACTTAATTGATATGAAGCATCAATAATCAAGGTGAAATCAGATTTTTACAGGTTTATCAAGAACCGGCCTTTTTGAAAATTGGACATACAGCATAGTCTCCATGTATTAGCAGTGCATTTTCCTACCCTACAGACCCACTTGCAGACGGTTTCAACAAGAAAATAACTTTGGCTCATGAATAGGCAGTGGATCAGCAAACATTTCCTGAAATTATGTTAAATATGGTATATATCAGAGGTAGATCTAATTGTATCACAACTAAGCAGTTAATATCTTTGTTGTCTTTTTCCTCCTCACAAAACAGCATAGAAGATGAGTATGTTTTGTTTCACAAGGACTTTGTGTTTCTTCACCATTCCATCATATCCTTCTGAGTGGGCAAGTACTCCTGAAGGTAAAATGAGACAGATTCATTCTAAGTCTGATAGCTTTTCTTGGCCTAAACAGCTATGGTCCTCCTTGGTGGTGATATGACGCATTCTTCTCCTATTGATCTTGTTGGTGTTCACGATGTTACTCGTGATAAGGTCTTAAAATCCAGTTACAAGTCATCAGCTGCAGCAGCTTGAAGGAGAATGGTTTGGTTCCAAATAGCACCATTATTTTCTGCAGATGTATTAATATTGTAAAGGAAATCCAGAGAAATTCATTTACTAAGAAAAGTACTTGCAAAAATGAAAAATAAATATTTAATGGGCATCCATTAAGAGCTTGGAATCATTCAGCCGCTCAGTTCAAGCCTTTCATTTTCTTCCATCATGTTATATGTCTAAATACTACCTACTTGTTTACCAGTGAAGCTATTGAGGCCTTCCTGAAATGTGTACTACATTTAATACCTCCAAGATATATTTCTCTGCTTGGGTTCTCAGCTTTATGCTTTTTAGTTATGCCCCTCTTTGAGCCGGTGGGTGTGAGCTCATATAGTGTAGTGATGTATTACTCTGACTGTGGTGTACAGGGCCCTCGGTTCAAGACTTGGCATGCCTGATTATACATGTCAAGCAGAGCACCTCACTGACCCTCTTCAAGAGAAATCTTGATGAGTGGATGGGAAATAGAAAATTCACCCTGGGGATAACTCCAGTGGCTCTACTCGACAGAGACACTGGGAACTAAGGTTGGGTGGCAAGATGCCAGGGTAATCCTATGGTTAGGCTTGTAAAGGTCCCAGGGCCATTAGCCTAGTACACACCTATGGACTTATAAAATAACTCTCTTAGAAAATTACTTTCCTACCTTCCTCAACATCAGGAAAAATGATATTAGACATGCAAACCACCTTACAGAGAGTCTCATATGGACAGAATGTCCTTCAATGTAAATCTATGTCCAAGCTGATCTCAGTAGTCTTTCAATCAGCTCACCCACTTCCAGTTTTATATCAAAATTGTAATAATGAAGTGGGATGTCTGTTACACATGCTAGATTTCCAAATATGAGATATAACCTTTCAGAAAAGCATAATTTTTGTCTGCTTCAAGAACTTAACCCCCAGTTTACTGCATCTCGCTATGGTAATACAACAATTCCTTGTAAGGCATTATTAAAGCTCATTCCACTAGAATGTCATCAACATTGCCATTTTATTTTAAAAATGTGCCTGTGGAGAATATCTTGAAAGATAACAAAATGACTACTAGTGGTCACTCTTTCATACAATACTATGAGCTGGAAGCAAAGCAAAGAAGTATTGCAAGGTCTGACATGGTTATGCTACAGGGGATCCAGCCACTGTCCACCTGTGAGATGTTATGATTTATTTATTTTATTTATTTATTCTTATTTTACATTTGTTGACCGGGCTAGTCTATCTGGATATATGTCCATTTTCGGTAGAGGTCCGGGGAGAAAAGCTCCAAGCAGGATTATACAAAGTGACTAAAGATACTAAGCATCTACTTAAAGAAAAACATTACAATAATACAATAATTTGTAAAAACAACAACACTTTACCATAAATTTGGTTGAAGATAGTAGATGAGATCGGAAAAAAAACTATATTGGAGTAGGTGTCGAGAGATTAAGAGCAGTAGAAGTAACTATAGAAGGAAGGTATAGTAGATTAACAGCAGTAGGTCAGACATAGAGAGAGAGTAAAACTAATAACTTTTATCTGTAAATGTCTTATGTTTATAAATACTCACAGTTTTTGGGATAATATGTAATCTCTAAAAGGCTAGTTTGGATTATGTAGTAGTTCAGGAAGGGATAGAAAAAGCTGGTTTAAACTAGAAAAATTGGAATGATTCCTGAACAAATAGTGAAGGACATATGAACAAATATAACTGTTGAAGTAGGTTTAAAGGTGGTTTAGCAAGAGGAGGGGGTATCAATCTGGTTTAGTACATGTACATAACTATTGAAATTTAAGGAAGACTCTTAACTGGTTCCTGAAGAGTGGTGTAGATGTAAAGGAAGTTAGATTGCTTGGAAGCTTGTTCCAGGTGTTTCCAACAAAGTTGGTAAAAAGGCAGTCACCAGATTTGTTATTGGACTTATGGGTGGCTACTATTAACTTATTTGCTGAACGTAGAGTTTTAAGATTTTTATAAGGACTAATGAGGTTACAGAGTACAGGGGTATTAGTGGGATGGTACAGGACCTTGTGAGTGATAGTAAGTTGTTGAAAAAGAACCTTGTTTTCAAATTCCAGCCATCCTAGCTGTTTCAGTTTTTGGCAGTGATGGGTTCAAAAAGGGGAGCCAGTGGCAAATCTGGCAATGTTATTAAAGGAGGTTGACAGTTTGTTTAGATTAGCTTTGGATAAGTTGGTATAAATGGGGGAGGCATAGAGTAGGGTGGAGATTAGATGGGTTTGTGCAACAGTAGTTCTGGCAGAGGGTGTAAGAAAGGATTTAAGCCTGTAGAAGAAACCAAGTTTTCTATTAACTGCTTAGATGGTTAAGTTTATGTGAGTGTCATATTTAAGATTATGGTCAATTGTTACTCCTAAGAGTTTGGTGGTTGTGTCAGGTGCTATTACAGTGCTGTTATTAGATGTAACTGTGAAATTAATAGGGGCAGACTTCTGTGTGAGTGTGAACAGTAATAGTTTTGTTTTTTTTTTTTTGGGTTGAGGAGGAGACAGTGTTGTTGGAACCAATTTTCAACTAAGGGAAGTACATTTTGGGTACTGGACTGAAGTTCGGCCAAAGAGGCTGCAGCACAGATTAATGTTGGGTCATCAGCATATTGTATGCAGGTGGTTTGAGGAAGGGTAGTTTTCAGATCATTAATAAAGATAGAAAAGAGGAGATGTCCCAGAATGGAGCCTTGTGGGACCCCCAGGGTGATTGGGAGCTGAGTGGATAAGTTATTGTCCCAGAGGACTGCTTGTTGTCTGTTACCTAAATAGGACTTAAACCATTTGAGTGCCTGAGTATCTATGGAAAGAGATTGTAGTGTATCTAACATTAATTGATGATTCACCATGTCAAAGGCTTTAGAGAGGTCTATAAAGAGTGCAGAGGAAAGCATGCTGTTATCACGATTTTTATTAATACAGTCAGAGAAGGACAAGAGTGCAGTTGTAGTGCTGTGGAATGGTCTAAAGCCATGCTGACAGTCAGCCAGCAGATTCTTTTGTAGGAGATGATCAAATAGCTGCCAGTGGATACATTTCTCCATGATTTTTGCTAAAGGAGAGAGTAGGTGAGTAAGATGATCTCATCAATAATGGTGAGTGCAACTATATTGTAGTACAATCGCAGACCTTTGAGTGGCCACTCTTTCACAAAGGTAACCTTCCTCCCTCTTTGTTAAAGGCACACAGTTATGGTTTCTATAATTTGTATATGCAGAACAAATGTTCACTACTTTGTGTACCTTTGTATAACAGTATGTTTGGGCTCAATAGTGCCTTAGCCTAATACAAGTATATTAGTCTATGTGGGGACTTCAGGCTTGAAGAACTAAAAAGGAAGGCTGGTGTAATTTTTATAAGGGAATTTCATAAAACTTGCATAAAATTCTCTGAGGAACTGAGACCAGTACTAATTTTTGGAAAGAAAGGCTGCCTCAGAAAACTATGGCCAGATCTTGGGAAGCAGGAGGATGGAAAACCTAATGTTATTTATTTTATTTTCCATTTGTTGACCGGGATAGTCCGAATGGATTCATGTCCATTTTCAGTGGAGACCCAGGGAGAAAAACTCCAAGGTAGAAAGATACAATAATAACAAAGAAGACGTATTACAGATAAGGTATTTACACAGAATACATAAGCAGACATGAATAGACAAGTTCACAAGTTCAAGATACCCCTGGTAACAGTCAGGGGAAAATTAAACAGTAGTTTGATTAATTGATTATTCACATTCAGGATGAGAGTCAGCCAGTCTTGTTGCAGTGGAAAAGCCAGTTTAGTGTTAGATGTTGTTTGAGTTTGGTTTTAAATTGGCCTAGGGAGGAGAGCAAAGTAATAGCTGGAACTAGGTTCCAGGCTCTTCCTGCAGAATTTGCAAAGAGGGAATCACCGGATACATTGTTAATTTTGATTGTCTGAATTAGTAGTCTGTTCGAGGATCAAAACAGTGTCGGATTGTTATAGAGGGTGATAATATTTTAAGAGATGGTGTATTATCTGGATTATATAGGATTTTATTAGCTATAATCAGAAGGATATATTGGATTAGACTGGGAAGTTCTAGCCACCCAAGCTGTTTAAGGTTGATGCAGTGAAGCAGGCCAGTGGCAAACCTGGCAATGTGATTGTAACAGGCTGACAGTCTATTAAGTACAGTCTTGTTTAGATTACAGAGAAGAGGGGAAGCATATAGAAGTGGAGAAAGTAGGCGAGAGCGAGCTATGGCAATCTTACCAGGAAGGGTTAGGAAGGCTTTTGTTCTATATAGTGACCCAAGTTTTTTATTGATGGTCTTGATCGATTGGTTTGCATGAAGGTCAAATTTTAGGTTATTATTGATAATGACTCCTAATAGTTTTGTAGAGGGGTCGGGGTGATTATTGTGCCATCTTTTGCATTTATGGTGACGGTAAAAGCAGCAGAACTTTGTGTTGGTGAGAATAACAACATTTTAGTTTTTTTGGGATTTATTAACAATCGATGTTCAGAGAGCCAGTTTTCTATGGTATTAAAGGTGGCCTGGGTAGCAGACCTCAAGTTTGAAGGAGATGTAGCTGAGCAAATCAGGGTGGAGTCATCAGTGTATTGGATACAGCTGACTTTTGGGATGACTATATATAAGTCGGTAATAAAGACAGAAAACAGTAGAGGCCCTAATATAAAGCCTTGTGGTACTCCAAGGGTGTTAGGTAACAGGTTGGAGAGCTTGTTCTGCCAGAGAACAGCCTGCTGCCTCCCATTGAGGTAGGATTTGAACCACTGAATGGCTTTAGAATTTAGACAGAAAGATTGCAGGGTGTGAATCAAAAGTTGGTGATCCACCATGTCAAATGCCTTGGAAAGATCCAAGAAGAGGGCTGAGGATATGTGATTATTGTTATGATTATAATTTATGGTATTGCTGAAAAATAGTAGGGCTGAAGTCATGCTGTGGTGTGGACGGAAGCCGTGTTGGGTATCGGCCATGAGGTGATTCTGAATTAGGTGGTACATGAGTTGTTTGTGTATACATTTTTCCATAATCTTAGCTAGTGAAGAAAGTATAGCTATTGGTCTATAATTGGAGAATTCATTGGAGGAACCTCCTTTATGTAGTGGAATTACGTAGGATGTTTTCCAAATGGTGGGAATTTTAGCCTCTGCTATGGTATAATTAATTAGTATTGATACTGGACAGGCAATGGCATCAGCTGATTTTTGAAGGTACTCGGGGAGTTGGTCAGCGGAGAGTGTGGTAGGTTTTCATTTTTTGATCAACGTATGGATAAGCGACGTGGACATTGGTTGGAAGCTGAACGAAAGTAGGTTTATAGGGGTGGTGCTATCAGAGCCAGGGGAGCTAGGAGGTAATTGGCTAGCTAGGGCTTGAATTGTCTCTGTAAAGAAATGGTTAAAACTGTCTGAAACATCCTGAGGGGATTCATCAATGTTAGCAGCGGGGATAGGGTTAGACATTTTTCCAGGATGAAGTAGATTATTCAGACCTGCCCAGAACTTCTGAGGATTGTTCTGGTTTGCTGTCTGTAAATTACAGTAGTATTGTTTTTTATCTTGTAAACTGGATTTTTTAGTTTCATTCCTAGCTTGCCTGTATTTAACATGATCATGGGGGTCTTTAGAAGAGTGCCATAGAGCCCCAAATTTGTTTCTACTGGTAATTTTTAGTCTCGATTCTTTAGAAAGCCATGGTGCAGTTTTTGCCTTTGTTCGCTTTGAGTGGGCAGGTGCATGCAAATCAAGGATTTCATGAAATTTGTTTATAAAATATGCAACTGCCTCCTCTAAGGGGAGGTGTTTTAGCATAGACCAGTTACAGGAGTTAAGTTCCTGTTGGAATGTGGCAGGGTAAAAGTATTTTTTGTTTCTGACTTTTCTGAGTAAGGGTTGATGAGGATTAATGGCTTTTTGCATAACTATGTAAGTGAGAAGGTGGTCACTTAGCTCATCAGGGAGGGTACCAGCAGTGTACAGTTGGGGGTTACTATTTACGAGCACACAGTTGAGTGTGCTTTCTTTTTGGTTGGGTTTACCTAGCCTGCTAGGGATGGTTATGATTTGTGTAAATGCATGCAGGTTAATGTGGGTAGAAGGGGATTCTGAGGAACAGGTGCCCCAGTCTATGTTAAAGTCACCAAGTAATAGGGTTTCTTGGGGGTAATGACATGATAGCCAGTGTAGGGTGTCTTTCAGTGTGGCTATATTACTACTTGGGGGGAATATACATACAGATGATGTTGATGCATTTATTTTTGTTAAGTTGCAATTTAGTGGCAAGAATTTCAGAGTTATTAATTTGAGGTGGTTGATTAACATCTATGGCCACATTCAATTCGGATTTGTAGAGTATAGCTACCCCACCCCCCTTCCTGGAAACATGATCCAGCCTGTGTATATTATACCCAGGTGGTAACACTTCATTGTCAGTAGTGATAGGTTTTAACTAGGTCTCAGATAGACAGAGAATCTCAGGGGAGTGGACAGCCAGGAGTGCATGCAGTTCATGTACCTTGTTATTGATGCTCCTAATATTGAGATGACAAGCCAGGAGAGAGTTAGTTGGTCTACTGATTATAGTTTTATGGCTTAGGTTACAGGTAGAGGGGGTGTATATATCAGAAGTGGATGGGCTAGGTTTGGGATGAATGTCACCACCAAGCAAAAGGCTAGGATTATATTTAGTGATAAGCTTCAGGGGTTTGTTTAAAAGTTTGTAATATTATCTAGATCTAGAGCTAATGTACCAGGGGTTAGTATGCTGAAAGAATGAACAAGGTGCTGAGTTGGACACATTGTTATTAGCATGGCTGAGGGTGGGATAATTTACAGCTGGGGTGATAGTATGGCCTTTTGGGTAGTGATATCCAATAAACAACTGGTTTTCATACAAGGTGAGTACATAAGTGGCCAGCAGAATGGGTAGTAGAGAGTAGTGCAACATTATGAGAGGAGTATAGCATTTAGGATCTGTTATTTGTATGACACATCAGGAGAAGATCTGATGGTCACTATAGAGGTAGTAGAGTTAGGTTCTGCTATTTGTATGATACAACAGGAGAAGATCTGATGGTCACTATAGAGGTAATAGAGTGGGTTGAGAAAATGTTAGGTGAAAACTGATAGGATGTTAAAACAGGGTGGAAAGAGTATATAGGGGAAAGCTGATAGGATACTGTAATAGGAGTGTGGTTAAGTACCTATAAATTTAGAGTTAGTGGGGGGGGGGTGAAAATTGGGGGCAGGGAGGCAAGCACAGCGGGACTAACACTGACCAGTCTTTTCTTGGGCTTTGGTATGTATTTAACATTAACTTAATGGTTGTATTTTAAACTGAATTTTTAAGCTGTATTTTTAAACTGTCTTTTGCACCAAATTATAGACTATGTTAGACTGTGTTTTGTACTCATGCAGGGTACTTTTTAGCTGCAGTTTATTGGTTTTGAGTATGATTTTCAGGGCTATGTGTGGGAGAGAAGAGTGAAAATACAATAATATGTACACCCAAGGAGAAAACAATGAAAAGAAAACACCACATATGGCGATGCTTCTAGGTCATATCCTAGAGAAGAAGTTCCATATAAGGGGTAATCCAGTGCTCCTGAAATACATTTCTAAAATGGAGTTTACATTTTGGAGGATTATGTCCTGGAGATACTTGGCAATCCAAAGAAGAGCTCCCAAAGCTTGTGTGTTTTCAAGGGAAGTTTTGTTTAGAGGAGACTTTTAGGAAGGAGAACTCTCATTATTCTTGTATGTCTCATAAACTAAGACTTCAATATTTTCAGAATCCCTTTCCCAGGAGAAGGCTAAAGAAGTCAGTACTGTACTATACCACCTTTACTTTCAGCAAAGGTGTGGACTCTACTCGCCAGCATACAAAATGACAAAGTAAATGGCAATTGAACATTGGGAATAAAATTACCAATCCTCAGAACCTGAGGTAGGACATATTGTAAGTGGTACAAGGTAAGTGAAAGACCTGCATGGGACGCTGTTGCACATTTGATATGGCAATGGGTTTATGAAAAATCTACATGGGGCCTTATATGGGCACCGGGCTGTGATCTGTAAAAGGAGTATTCTTGAATACAAGGGCAGGACTCACAATGTTTAACACCCCATGTTCATTTAACATTATGTATGCCCCATGGGCTTACCTGGCATAAGAAGACCTGAGAAAAACTATTTCCTCTGGTCATCTAAATTATATATGCTCAGCAGGATGAAAAGGAAGAGACATAGACTACACAAGCCTGAATTCAGCTATCAAAGCTTCACTAGGGGAGTCAAGGGACTCATTCACATGAACAGGCTTATTTTTATATTTCCTGACTGGATACAATTTTATATTTTCAGGGGCACCCTGAAGGTGCTGTCTGGTTTAGTTACAACCTAGGTGAATGGAAACTAAGAGAATTACACCTGAACCACAGGAAGCAGCTTAGAAACACCTCTGAACTAACTGCCAAACCAATCTTTTGAGACAGTCCGGTGTAGAAAAGCTACGCTGATGCCCTTGGATAGGACCACAAGGTAATTGTTGCGGGTGTATTTCACCTGCTTCCCTCATTACTTGATTATTGTGTGTAAACTCAGCCTCATGCTCCTTACACTTCTCATTAGTTCCTTGGCTAGTGAAAGACCTTTTCAGAGGTGGGCAGAGAAGGGAATTTTCCCTGATATTTGGCTTCAAAGTATTTAGCTTCTTACATTTTTCTCATCCTGTCCTGCTAGTTTCACTGAGGTGATATAGGCATCAGGCATACCACTTGCTGTTCTTCAGGTGGTGAAATTAAAGTACTTGCATTTGTGTCAGTTCATGTTGTACTCCTCTGCAGGTCAATAAATATAGTTCTCATGCAGGCCCTGGTTTGTGACCTTAGAAGTCAGTCGCCCTGCTAGACAGGGGTCCAGGAAAGTAACTAATGTGGGAAGAAATATTCAGGGAATTGTTATGGCTGGAAAGCATATAGGGCTAGGGCTGATAGCCTAGTACTAACCTATGAACCTATGAAGAATGTTTCAGTGATTTGGGCATCAAATGTGGGGACTCCTCAGCTATGCCTATTGGGATCAAGATATAAACTGTGCAGCATTAAGAAAAGAACTAAGGAGTTTAGCGACTGACTGCATACTTCAAGGGGGTGCACCTACTGATTACACACTTCAAGGCAGGGTAGCAACTGATTACACATTCCAAGGGAGTGTAGTGACTATTAGACACTTCAACAGAGAGTAGCAACTAACTGCACACTTCAAGGGAGTGTAGCCACTAACTGTATGCTCCAAGGGAGTGTAGCATCTCATTGCATACTCCAAGGGAGTGTAGCAGCTCATTGCACACTTCAAGGGAGTGTAGCAACTCATTGCACACTCCCAATGAGTGTAGCAATGAACTGCACACTCCAATGGAGTGTAGTGGCTCATTGCATATTCTAGGGTAGTGTATCAACTGATTACATACTCCAAGGGAGTGTAGTGACTCATATGCACTTCAAGGGAATGTAGCAACTAACTGCACACTTCAAGGGAGTGTAGCATCTCATTGCATATTCTAAGGGGGTGTGTTCACTGATTACATGCTCCAAGTGAGTGTAGCAACTCATTGCCCCCTCCAGGGGAGTGTAGCAGCTGTTGTATATTCCATGGAAGTGCAGCAGCTCATTTCATATGTAAAGCCCCTGCACTGGTCCAGTAATCAAGGCGTCTCAATACTCACCACTGGAAACAGCTGGGGGATGTACACACTGGAGAATGACAAGTACACACACAGTAAAGTGCAACTTCCCATAAGAGCAGACAGAGATCACAGTCAGTCTGGGACTGGTTTCTCCCTCTCTCCAGATCCCCAATAAGACCCCTCACTGGCACAGCTATAAGGTGAGATCTCCGATGAGTGGTCAAGCCAACACCTCCAGCACCCTCTCTGTCCAACTAGTGCTTCTTGCCCATGCCCAAGTAGCTGACACAAATACACTTTGAAATTTGATTTATATAGCAACACAAACACACACCTGGGAAAGGCTCGCAGAGGTTTACTTGCTATTCCCCCTCTGCCCAGATTATAAGGAAGTTATCACTGCCACCAACCAATCTTTATCAGCTACTCTAAGGCCCTTACAATGGGTGTCCAATCTTACTGTGTAATGTTACTATTATCCAAATGGTAGTTTTGACCAACACTTGCACAGCTATTAAGGAGTGGCCTGTACAGTGTCAACAAATACATATCACCAAATATCTTGTCAGAGATTTGGGATGTACTGCTAGGTTTAAAAAGGCCCTTGTGGTCATTAGCCTAGTAAAGACCTGTGAAACTATGAACCTATATGCAAGTACCTAAGAGCTTAACTACGTTTCACAAATATCAGCCACAAAGATAGATTTTAAATATATTTAATAATAAATAATAAAAGAACAAGACAATACTCGGTAACTCAACAGAGTGACTTCAGAGTTAAAAATCACAGGAAATATTTTAAAACAACATTGCAGGACAGTCTCAAATAAATACAGAAAACATCTGAATTAATCTTTAGTATACTCCTATCTATATCTACGAGAGATACTATGCCCTGAATCTTACAGACAAGTGCAGATGTGATGATGAGTGGATGTTTCCAGGTCAAAAACAAAATACAAAATGCCCAGTCTCTCTCTGAGAGAGTTCTTAAGTTAATATCAAATATTACTGCTGGGTTAACTTGGATGACATCACCTTTTGCCACCTGACTTAAGTTCCCAAGCTAAACCCCAATTGTAGCATTTGACATCTCATTGTGAAAAATACATAGCCTTTAGATGTTTGCAGTTGCTAGAAGACACAAAACAATACAGAAGGCACCTCAGCTCTAGACATCCCATCTCCTTGCTGGACTGAAACTAACTTCCATAACACAATTGTAAAACAATCAAATTTCAACTTATTTTCTTGAAATTTTGCAAGTCATCTTTGTATTTTCCAGTTTCCACTATCAAAACACACATCTGCACAGGTACACAGTCCACATACATCTCTGTTCCTTTCAAACAGGGTAAACTGTGGGCACATCCTTGAAGCTCAGTACTGTACAAACCCTTTTCAACACACACATCTGTACAAGTAGTTTAATATACACATAACATATAGTTCTAATACATTTGGTAATACAAGCAATTGCATCATGTTGGTATTCACAAATGACATATAACTATTTACAAAATTCCAGATAGCTGGGCTGGCAGTGTCTCCTTTTGTTACATTTCTATATGAATCATATTAATATTCTCAAATGACATATAATTATTGACAAAATTCCAGCCAGCCAGGCTGGCAGTATTTCCTTTGTGTCACGTGTCTCCCTCCGCGAAAACTCAAATCTAGATTTTCAAGTGACACTTGAGAAACATTGCTTGAGAGGGTTGACTGTCTGGGGATACCTTACACCATTCCCTGTCTTGAGATTCCAGCTGCCTTGGCATTGCTAACCCCAGTATAGTGCTGCACTTTCCCATCATATGCCTGTGGCCCTAGGCTCCACCATAATAATTTGGGATTTGGTTGGCTGCCTTCCTGCAGCCATAGATCCTCCTTAGACTCCTCCTGCCTTGTACTGCAAATACTTAGCACAAGGGCCTCCCTGCCATGGTAAGGTTTCATCATGTTAACATCATGCAGTCTGTGCCCCTGCCTCTTGCCTAGCAGTTCTACCATGTAATTAACATCACTGACCTTTCTTACCACTTTGTAGGGTCCCTCCCAAGCTGCCTGCAACTTGTTGTGTCTGACAGGAATGAGAACCATTACCGGCTGCCCTACAGCATATTCTCTAGCTCAAGCATTCCTGTCATACCAAACCTTTTTCTGCTGTTGGGCTTCTGCCAGGTTCTCCTGGGTCAAGCCCATGAGTTCCCTGAGCCTTGTCCTGAGGTTTAGGACACATGCCACAACAGACTCCTTGTGGGATTCACACATAGCCTCCCACTCATCACAAATCAAATCTAGAGGTCCCCACACCTTATGCCCATACAGCAACTCAAAGAGTGAAATCCTGTGGATTCCTGGGGTACCTCTCTGTAAGCAAACAATAGATGTGGAAAATATTTGTCCCACTCCCTCCTGAACTGGTTTGCAAATGCCCGGAGCATCATCTTGAGTTTAGAGTTTACCCCCTCAACAAGACCATTAGTCTTGGGATGGTAGGGGTTGTTCTTTAGGTGCTTCACCCCCAGTACTTCTACAGACAAGCCAGCTGGTCTTACATGAAATTGGCACCTCTGTCAGTCAGTATTTTCTTTGGAAAACCTACCCTGCTGAAAATCTCTAATAAAGCATTTACCACCTTTTGTCTCAATGGAGGACAGAGCCACTGCTTTAGGGTATCTGGTAGCATAATCTACTACTGCTAGGACATACCTTTTCCCTGTGGAATGAACTTGGGGTACTGAGAGGCTCTAAAATATATATATAGCTACCCTCTGAAATGAATCCCCAATCACAGGCAAAGGCGTCAAGGGAGCTTTCACCTTGCCTCTTGCCTTGCCTACCTTTTGACACTGCTCACAGGTCACTGTTACATCTCTGGAAATCACAGGCCAATAAAAGTTCTGCATAATACATCTCTTTGTACATTTTATGCTCATATGACCTGCAAAGGGAATATCATGGGCTATGGCTAGAAGTGCCAGATGGTAGGCTCTGGGCACTACCATCTGCTGTATTCTCTCACTCTCTAGCCCTCCCTCAGGGGTCTACTCTCTATACAGTAACCCTTTGTCCCAATATACAGATTCTCCCTTCCCTTGAGAATTAGGTGCCTCATTAGTTACCTCTCTCAGGCCTTGTAATTTAGGGTATGAGAGCTGAGCCTCTCTCAAGTCTCTCTTTGTAACCCTTCCCAGCTCCCCTTCCACAGGACGTCTGGTATTCTCTGACAGCGATGTCTCACTGTCAGCCTTGGTACTACTACTCACCTCTGCCCTTGCAGTCACTCTGTCTAAGGTAACATCAGTACCCACAAGCAGCTGTGGCTCACCTTTAGTCTCACTGCTACAGGTTAACTCCCTCCCTAAAGTAACCACCTCATCAGTCCTGGCTGCAAGTGTGCAGTCTGGCTGGGTCTCCCCAGGCTACCAGACCCACATGCTTGTCTCCAAGCCTGACTGCATGCAACTGCATGCACATAGGGTGCTGCATTATCAAAATCATTCCCTATCAAGACATCCACAGGGATATCCTCAAACACACCTACTTGCTGGCTTCCTTTTCTACTCTCCCAGTCAAAAGGTAAGCCCTAACCAAAGGTATTTAGAATGGGGTCCCTCCTAAAGCTCTGACTGGAGTAGACTGCCCAAGCAAGTACTGCTCCTCTTTAACCATTGCAGGCTTCACAATGGTTAGGTTAGTGGCTGTGTTTCTTTTAGCAGTGGCCTCTTTCCCATCCACTAAGATGGGATATAACCTCTTGTGGTAGTTTGGTACCCTTGTTGTCTTGAGACAACTTACTGCTGGCATTTTGTCATTCAACTTACTGGCTCTCCCACCTTTTGTTGCCCACCTTGTCTCTGTGAACATCTATAGACTACATGAGCCCACTGGTTAAATTTAAAACATTTAACCCTTGGTCCTGGACGTTTACTTGGACTAGAGGTTTCCCCTGCTACTATCAGACTCTGTTGGAGCAGTCTGAGCTGCCCACCATGGGCTCCCTTAGACCCATGTGCAGCACTGGGTGTTCGTTTCCTGTGCAGTGATGCCCTGCTTGCTAGGTAGAGGTCTCCCTTCTTCCCCAACTCATCTACAGTGTTGCATTGTCTATCAGCTATCCAGATTCTCATGTCCTCAGGCAAAGTGCTAAGGGCTTGTTCCCTCACCTAAATGTCTGCCAGCCCTTCAAAAGTAGTGACGTGACATCCACTCACCCATCTATGAAAATAAGTGCTTAGTTCAGCAACGTATTCACACATGCTCAAGGGCACTGGAACCATAGAGCAAGGGGGAGGGCCCCCATAGAGCAAGGGGGAGGCCCCCCCCCACACACACACTTTTACAGCTGCAAGACCTGTCTCTTGGGGAAATGATGCAATTACCTCAAAAACTTCATGGTGAAGTTTTTCTTTAAGGAGAACCCATGAGTGTGTTGAATGCTAACGTGGATTAAGGGCACGGAATTTTAACTAGCTATAAGGAGAATTATGCTGTTCCAAGTGAGTCATGCTTCCTTACAGTAAGGAAAGTTTTTTGCTTTTGCTCTTTAATCACAAGTTTATTTAGATACAGGAGTCAGAGTTGAGTTTTCTTTGCTGCTGCCCCTGTGTGTCTGTGCATATTTGGGTGAGGAAGTTTGAACCAATGTAGTTTGAAGTCTGATGTTTTGAACGTGACATTTGGTTACGTTACCTATCAAAGTAATATAGTTTCTAGTCAAACTAGAATATTGTTTCTGTTGTTCTGAATTGTCAATTTTATGTTTGTGTAACACCAGGTCAAAATGATTAAACATTATAGTCTGTAGTATGCTTGCTTGGTCACAAGCTGTGCAGGGGATTCATCTTATCAGAAGATTTCTGGAAGTCTTTTAAGCACATTTCTGTAAATATTTGGATCGGATGTCGTTTGTTTGTTTTTTGTTTGATAAGTTAGTGTAGCATACTATCTCTTGAGTTCCCAAGTATGTTGTTAATTAGGTAGAGTTGCCACCTTTTCAAATGGCCAAAGTGGGACATTTTTGGTACAAACATCAGATTTTACAGGCCGACACATACCCACAGCCAGTACAAAGGATAGAATATTAACTTTTTTGCCTAAATAAAGCTTATTCTTGCAGCATTTTAGTTGCTTATTCTGTTTCATATAACATTTAGGTATTTCAGATACAGAATAACTCTTTTATGTAACTATTACATAAAATATAGGAAATAATTTTGTCCTAAAATCTCAGGACATTTGCCATTTTTACAATGTTTTTGTCAGGAAACAACTGCCCAAAGAGGGACTGTCTCTCACAAAGTAGGACAGGTGGTAACCCTATAATTAGGTACCTGAAAAGCGGTTAATCTGAACCAAAGTATCTCACTTGATCAAAGCGGAGTATCACCTTCTAGTTCGTCAGATATCCATGCCTTAACCATGTTGTAGGAAGGTCTCCACAAAAGTTTTATTAGGCGACTCGTAAGAACACTGTTTTTTCATGCACATAAGTCATGAGTAGCAGGGCTCTTTAACCTCCTCAAGCATATTGGCTGTTTAATGCATTCTAGACCATTGCCAATCTTTTGGCGAGTTCCTATGAACTTAACACTGGTCGCAGTCCGGAGGGTCAAGCTTGCTGCATTGCAAAGCTGGATATCTGGCATCTGAGTCTCCTTTACCTGGTTTTTGATGGTATTGTATCTATAGACTACATGAGCCCACTGGTTAAATTTAAAACATTTAACCCTTGGTCCTGGACATTTACTTGGACTAGAGGTTTCCCCTGCTACTATCAGACTCTGTTGGAGCAGTCTGAGCTGCCCACCATGGGTTCCCTTAGACCCATGTGCAGCACTGGGTGTTCGTTTCCTGTGCAGTGATGCCCTGCTTGCTAGGTAGAGGTCTCCCTTCTTCCCCAACTCATCTGCAGTGTTGCATTGTCTATCAGCTATCCAGATTCTCATGTCCTCAGGCAAAGTGCTAAGGGCTTGTTCCCTCACCTAAATGTCTGCCAGCCCTTCAAAAGTAGTGACCTGACATCCACTCACCCATCTATGAAAAAAGTGCTTAGTTCAGCAACGTATTCACACATGCTCAAGGGCGCCGGAACCATAGAGCAAGGGGGAGGGCCCCCATAGAGCAAGGGGGAGGCCCCCCCCACACACACTTTTACAGCTGCAAGACCTGTCTCTTGGGGAAATGATGCAATTACCTCAAAAACTTCATGGTGAAGTTTTTCTTTAAGGAGAACCCATGAGTGTGTTGAATGCTAACGTGGATTAAGGGCACGGAAGTTTAACTAGCTATAAGGAGAATTATGCTGTTCCAAGTGAGTCATGCTTCCTTACAGTAAGGAAAGTTTTTTGCTTTTGCTCTTTAATCACAAGTTTATTTAGGTACAGGAGTCAGAGTTGAGTTTTCTTTGCTGCTGCCCCTGTGTGTCTGTGCATATTTGGGTGAGGAAGTTTGAACCAATGTAGTTTGAAGTCTGATGTTTTGAACGTGACATTTGGTTACGTTACCTATCAAAGTAATATAGTTTCTAGTCAAACTAGAATATTGTTTCTGTTGTTCTGAATTGTCAATTTTATGTTTGTGTAACACCAGGTCAAAATGATTAAACATTATAGTCTGTAGTATGCTTGCTTGGTCACAAGCTGTGCAGGGATTCATCTTATCAGAAGATTTCTGGAAGTCTTTTAAGCACATTTCTGTAAATATTTGGATCGGATGTCGTTTGTTTGTTTTTTGTTTGATAAGTTAGTGTAGCATACTATCTCTTGAGTTCCCAAGTATGTTGTTAATTAGGTAGAGTTGCCACCTTTCAAATGGCCAAAGTGGGACATTTTGGTACAAACATCAGATTTTACAGGCCGACACATACCCACAGCCAGTACAAAGGATAGAATATTAACTTTTTTGCCTAAATAAAGCTTATTCTTGCAGCATTTTAGTTGCTTATTCTGTTTCATATAACATTTAGGTATTTCAGATACAGAATAACTCTTTTATGTAACTATTACATAAAATATAGGAAATAATTTTGCCCTAAAATCTCAGGACATTTGCCATTTTTACAATTTTTTTGTCAGGACACAACTGCCCAAAGAGGGACTGTCTCTCGCAAAGTAGGACAGGTGGTAACCCTATAATTAGGTACCTGAAAAGCGGTTCATCTGAACCAAAGTATCTCACTTGATCAAAGCGGAGTATCACCTTCTAGTTCGTCAGACATCCATGCCTTAACCATGTCGTAGGAAGGTCTCCACAAAAGTTTTATTAGGCGACTCGTAAGAACACTGTTTTTTCATGCGCATAAGTCATGAGTAGCAGGTCTCTTTAACCTCCTCAAGCATCTTGGCTGTTTAATGCATTCTAGACCATTGCCAATCTTTTGGCGAGTTCCTATGAACTTAACGCTGGTCGCAGTCCGGAGGGTCAAGCTTGCTGCATTGCAAAGCTGGATATCTGGCATCTGAGTCTCCTTTACCTGGTTTTTGATGGTATTGTATAATTTGCCAAAAATATTATCTAGCTGCTGTATTCTCTTTAGTGCTTTAGGAATTACCATAGTAAAACTGATTTAATAAAATGCAGCTATTGAAAATGGTTTGTTTTTGTTACATGACCTGTTTGTGTGTTTGTGTTTTTATTTTTCCTTTTGTTCTTCTTTCTAGGTATGTACTAGGCTAATGATCACTGGGGCCATTTTAAACTTGGTAGAGTTGGGATGCTTGACAAAGTTCTAGTACCCTTGGTACATGTAAGCAGGGGCCTAAAGATAAACCATTTACAGGCTGTATCCACTGGAGAAAATGGGTTCCAAACCAGGAATGAATTTCCTGTTCCTCAACCAGTGGTCCAAGTTGCACTCAAATTTGTTTAGGGAGGAACTCTGCTTCACATTGATGGGGTGCCTGCCCCACTGAAGGAGTATTCTTTCCAGCTGGTCCTATGACAATTAAGGCACACAGTCATACTTTGCACATGTGTGGGTGTGCTGATGACACACCGATTGGCTTTCAGTTAAGTGTAACACCGTTTATCATAATTCTAATTGAAAACATTAAGATGGCTAAACTATATAAAGGGCATTACTGACTTAATGTCAGTCAAAGACAACCATGGACTTCCTGCAAGGTGATTGCCACCCCCTACTTTACATAGTTTTAATTACTTTGCAGCCCTTTTGTGGGGTGTTGGGGGTTGATCATTTTCCCTGATGGAAGTTAAGATGTTTTCCCCCCTCATCTTCACTTGATTCCAACTGGCAAGGTTTGTCTTTAGAGTAATTTTGGCCTGTTTCTTTTGTAGATCTCCACAAGGTCCAGCAGGGTGGGGTATGACAATTCCTTCTATGCCAGAGATAGATCTCCCCTCAATAGTATGTAAGAGTTAGAATACAGGGATAGATCTTATAGGACAGGCTATTTACACCGTCATCTTTTGGTGAAGAGCCTTGGTGGACATTACAATTTTTGGATGTGCCTGGTTGAGTAGATACTAAAAGCGGTGTTATACTCTGTTGGGTCTGATGAATGCTAAATATAGTGGAGGTGACCTTCTTGGACATAGATGCCATACTTTAAGTTGCTTAATCTAGAATTATTTTCTCACTACTGTGAACAGGTGATGGTCAAAGGCTATACTACTGTCTGTGTGTCCCCAAGTCCCTAACTACTGGATCGACTCAGTATATTTTATATTGCTCCTCTCATAAGTAAGGGCTTTGCCTCCAGAAAAAAAGGTTATAACCCCCCTGTACTCTTCCCTCATCAGGCCAATACTAGAGTACAGTGCTCCCTTTGGTATATTCCTTTCCAAAACCTGCAACAATTGGAGATGCCACAGAGGTTCCTTACAAAAAATATTCAGGGTCTTCAAGATCTGCCTTTATGTGGACAGACTGAAGTCATTGTCATTTTACTCTGTTATGCATACTGCTCAGAGGCAACCTGTGCCTTGCATATAGAGCAGTCTCTGACCAAGCTTCGATGGAAAATGCATATTCACAAATGAAATGGCACGTAGGTCAGTCGCTCAAAGGATCTTAAAATGGTATGTGACATCAACAGAAGTTCCTGGAGAGACAGATGTCTCTCAGAGGTTGCCCCACCTTTGGAACAAGCTTCCTATTCATGTTATACAAAGCCCCTCATTGGCTCTATTTAAGCGCAATTTAGACAATTGGATGGGTAGCCGGAAGTTTGCCCCAGAGTTCCACCTGTGTCCCTCTTGGACAGGGGTGGTGGATGCTGATTTTTAGTGTCTGCTTGAACCAGACACCCTTGGGAACATGGGTTGGACTTGGCTGGGCTTGTGAGGACCCTAGGGCTGTTAGGCTAGTAACCTCCTATGATATAAGATAGAAACAAAAATCATGTTCTCAGAACATTAAACAATAGTATATGCATTAGTTTAGCAAGGAAAACAAAATTCCCAGAATTGTATTTTTAGTTAAAATTATCAGCTTTTCTATATGTTCACATCTTATTGTTTCTTATTACACAATAACCATCATTTGGCCATTACGCAAGTGGTTCCTTTGTCTTAAAAACAGAAATATGCTGCAAGTAAAACCAAACTCTAACTTGTTTTAACTACTATATTACAGCACTTTTCATCTTACATGATAACTATTATTCTATAGAGTTATATTCCCAGATGCAGAAAATGTGTTATTTTCAGGGATGACACAATACATATGTCCATTTGTACAAAAATTACACGGGCTGTTGCAGACTCTAGTGAGCTGGCACATAAAGTACCATGGGGTAATAAGGGTGTGGTCACTTGTGAAGGCGTAAAGAAGAGTGTTTACATGAAAGAAAACAGGATTAATGAGAGAGGCTTGAATTGCTAGAGCTCTATTTCTTTGTGTTGCTATTTGCAAAAGTGTGCCAACTGCAGGTGTTATTTGCTTATTATGTTACTACTTATTTTGACAATGTATTAAGGCTTAGATCATAAATGTTAATTCTCCTCTGTTATTAATGGGTACTGGAAAAATAGTAATAATTGTTATAATATGTTAAGAACGATCACCTTGTCTCCAAGTTGAATAGACAATGGAGTGAGAATATTTAAGTACAGATATTTGTAAATCTGGGGGAACGGGGGTACTGAGTAACAATGCTTATTTTTTAGGTTCATAGGAGATTACTAGGTTAATGCCTAGCCCTTACAATCCTAGCCAATATAACCCAATTTTACCCAATATATTGCTCCTAGGGGCAAGAGGATGGCTTGGGTTCGAGCATATGCTTTGAGTGTCTTATAGATTGGCTCTGTCCATAAGTGATATAGGTGCTACTCCAGGTGTGAATTTATGATTCCCCATCCATTGATGCAAATTGCATTTGAAGAGGGCGAGGGAAGGGCTCTGCTTAATGTGAATAGGAAGCCTGTTCCAAAAAGGAGCAATCTCTGAGATACATATCTATCGCTCTAGCATGTTTTGTTTGAATTGCTGACTATGTTTAGATCCCTAGACAGGAATCGTTCTTGTTTGGTGAGATGCCATATGTCGATAAGCTGTCTGAACGGACAAGACACAGAGCAGAAAATCCTGAAAGTTCAGAAGGAAAAAAGGACTGCCCTCATCATCAGTATGTTAATGTAAAGAAAGGGATCCTTGGGTGATTACACTCCTGGAACCATCTCCCCATGGGAATAACCCCCAGCCTAAGACAGATTCATACATATTTACTATCACCTAAACCAAAACAGGCTAAAGATGGAAAGGAGAGCCAAAGTCAAGATTACTAGTGTCCATCAACCATAGCAGGTGTAATCAGCATGTTCAGTATAAGCAAATCTGATGTCCAACAAGACAACAGGGATGTGCACATTGGTAATTCAAATGTGTGTAATGCCCCCATTAGGATACCGGGTGGTTGGCTGGGCCTTGAGGGGCCCTAGGGCCCATTAGGCTAGCAGTAACCTCCTGCGTGATATAACATAGAAACAAAAATCATGTCATTCTCAGAACCCATTCAAACAATAAAATATATGCATTAGTTGTACAAGGAAAACAAAATTCCCAGAATTTTGTATTTTTTAGTTGGAAATTATCAACTTTTCTATATATTTCACATCACTTATTATTTCTTATTACACAATAACCATCATTGTTTGGCCATTCACGCCAACTGGTTCCCTTTGTCTTAAAAACAAAAATATGCCGCAAGTAAAGACCAAACTCTAACTTGTTTTAACTACTATATTACAGCACTTTTCATCTTACATGATAACTTATTAATCACAAAAGTAGGAATTCATTTGTCAACAACACTGATAGGTATGGATCCGATATAGGAGGCAACCGGCATATGGTTTATCAACTATCGATCTGAGCTCTAAGCTCCTCCCCTCACCCATAATGCCCTACTCTCCTACATGACCTCAGATCTAGTCTACCCAGCATGGTAAAGGCTGGGTCGTCCAGAGCTCCATAAGCTAAGTTGTAATATTCTTTATTAAAAGGGTTTTAAAATTATTTAGAAACTTTAAATGTGTGTAGAAAGTTATAGGTTTCCCTTCTGTTTTATATCTCTTTTTTGGGGTTAATTTAATATAGTTTTTACCCTCACCCCTCGCTGGTTCCATAGTTGGTGTGTGTGTGTTTTTTGGGGGGCCTTTGTGTAGAGTGTTTTAGTTTTATTTTATGTATTTACTATTTTGCTAAAAAAATAGTAGCGTCTGAGGCTCCAAAGGCGCTGTTTTTCAAAGTGCTCCGAGGTGTGGCCATAAGCTTTCCCCTGCTGATGGCCACACTCAATCGTCGTTATTGATGCCTTGTAAGGTTGAACACCTCACTTCCAGGAATTGTTCCCAATCTGTGCAGGAGTTCAACCCAGGGCATTGAAGGAGGCCGAGGAGGTCCGAGAGCTGATCTTGTGCAGGACTCTTGCCCCCAGACTACGGCCATTCGGCCCCTTATAGTGTGGTCACTGCCCGGCAGTGCCTGCCCCTTACCCTGCTCCCCCCTCTCCTCCACCAGGTTCAAACTCACCTTAAAGGGTGGGAGAGAGAGGAAGCCAGGAAAAAAGGACCAGAGAGAAGCACCACAAGTGGGCGGGCCGAGACCTCCCGTTCGGCCCGCCAGCTAAGCGGGCTTCTCCCTCTGGCCCTCTCTGGCTGCTGGCTCTCCCCCTCCTCGGCTCTGGTCCCCGATGCTTTTCTCCGGAGCCTGGGGGATGGGGAGCCGACCTCCGCCTTGAGGAGGGCTATCAGAAGCGGCACTCAAGGCCTACACCTTGGTAGCCTGCGTGCGAAGGTCTACCTACAGCCTCTCCCACGATGCTGATCGGGACTGGAGTGATCGCGGTTCATCCAGAGCCCAGATGCAGATGGGGAGTGCTCATGCACTACCCCCCCCACTAGGGGAGGCTGACTCCCTTTTAAGCCCATTGCTCCTTCTCCGACCCGCTACCGGGTTTGGGCGCCCGAACCCGGAGCCACCGAACCCATTGGTGAGTTGGCGCCGACAGTACTACAGGTACCCGGATCTGACCCTGCCCTCGAGTCTGTCAGATGGGAGGCCCGACCAGGATCACTTAGCGGCCCCTGCTGGCCATTGCCCACTGGAGCAAAGGGACCCCGGTTGGTGCCATATTTGTCGGCAGCAGCCACTGAGAGGAACTTCGCCCATGGAGAGTCCCTCAGTCCATCCCAAGCAAGGGAGTCACCGGATGATGTACACGCGTTTGGGAAGCAAATCTTTAGTTCAGATGACCTTCTCCAGTGAGGGAAGCTCAACTATTTGGCTTTTACGTCATTAGGATTTTTTGGCAAGCGCGATCTTATCAAGGAATCGCTGCATCCCCCAGTCCGCGCTGGGAGGGGAGGGATAAACTTGCCACTCCACCCATTATGGCCACTCTTACGTTCTGTGACTAACACCTCTATGCTCACAGGTTACTTTCCCATGCTGCTACCTAGGGAGCCGCTAGAGCTGTGGGGCCGGCCAGACTAGTCACAAGGCGGCAGGCCACTGGCTCCGCCACTGCAGTTTTACAGAGCCCTTCCAAAGAGCGTCATTGCATAAATCACCCCCTTTAGGCCAGTTTTCTGCCCTTTTGTGAGCAAGGCGGTTCGCGATACCTTGGTTTCAGGGCCGAGTTCGGAAGATGCTGTCTGCAGAGTGAGTCCAGCTTCTCTGTGCCCCAGAGGTCCCACTACTCCTAGGAGCCAAAGGGCCAGAAGAGATGTGGTTCCGGATTAGTCGCAGCATTCCCAGCCACGCTCTGGACAACCCAGTCCTTCCTTCGCGCGGCAGAGGGACAGGCCAGGAACGCCGCCCTAGGGGCAGAGGGCTCCCAGAAACTTTTGGGTCCAGGGAACCTTTCTCTGAATGGCCCATGCAGCAACCCTGAGGGGGTTGCCCGACTGCCTCCACTCTGGAGGCAGTTGGGTGACATTCTCCCGGAGCACCTAAGCGGCGCTTGGGAGTCCATTACATCCGGACACGCTGGGTACTCCTGGATTATATCCAGAGGTTACAAGATCCCCTTTCTTCATGTCCCCAAAGTTAAAAATCCTCCCGAAGTTCCACCCGATCAGAGGGAGGCAGCTTCAGCAGAAATTGGCCATCTGCTGAAAAGAGGCCATCCAGCCCGTCCCCAGACCAGATCGGATCAGGGTTCTACTCCAGGTTCTTTTTAGTGCCAAAAGATGGGGGACCTAAGACCCATTTTCTAGACCTGTCCCTGTTGAACCTGTCAGTTTCCCAAAGAGAAGTTCAGGATGGTCCTTTGCAGTCCATCCTCCCCTTCTGAGGGAGAATCACTGGATGTGCTCTATGTAGACCTCAAGGGCCAGCGTACTACCACATTCCAGATGGACAGGCGATCCAGGAGGTTTCTTCGCTTCATTTGGGCTAGAACCAATTGTCACCTACCAGTTCAGGGTCCTTCGGATGCCACTTTGGGTCTCACCACAGCCCCCAGGGTGTTCACTGCAAAGTGTTAGCTTGGTGGATTTGCGGCCCACCTGTAGGGCTTCAAGGGGGTGCAGGTCTTTCCATTACCTAGGCGACTACGGCTTCTCACTTGCCCCAACAAGGCATCTACTCTCTTTGGCAAGAGACTCCTTCGCTTCCTTCGTCCCAGCTCCCCAAGCTAGGCATCACGGTGAAACATAGAAGTCCAACCTGGTCCCCTACTCAAACCAATAGAATTTAGCAGGAGCCAGGTTAGACACCGAAGAAATTCTAAGAGCCTTTCTCACAACCCATTAGAAGCAAGTTCAGAATCTGCGACTCCAGGTCACTTGGAGCCCGCATCCTTCACTCCAGCTCAACACCTGCAGGTGATCACAGAGGCACTAGGGTCTATGGCGGCAGCCGATTACTCTTCTTCCACCGCCCGGCTTGAACATGCAGGGTGCTTCAATGGGCACTTCAGGTGCAATGGTCATTTCTCTCCCTCCCCTGTATAATCCCATTGCAATCAGCAAGGGGCTTGCAGCGGTCTCTCTCTTGTGGTGGCTCCATTCTCCGGACCTCCACAGGGCCGCCGCCCCTTTGTGCATCTCCCCTCATAAGCCACAGTGACCACGGATGCTTCCACACCCTCGGGTGGGAAGCGGGACATTTTTACGGGCGGATGGTCCAAGAGGCACGTGGAAGGCGATTCAGAGACCTCCCTGCATATCAATATTTCTGGAAGTAAGTGGTACGGTGCTCTTAAGCGTTACCAAGTCGCTTCAGGCAGGCCCTCCTTCCCCTGGGACACAGTGCGATTCAATCAGACAACATAGTCGGTGGTCTGGTACATCCAACAAACAGGGGGGGAACCAGGTCACCACCCTTTATGTCGGGAAGCCATGAGAGTGTAGGAATGGGCGATCTCCACCAACCGCTTTTCTCGCCACTTAGCGCATATTCGGGTCGGACCAAGCATCCCTAGCGGACAAGCTCAAGTCGCACCATTCTCTCGTCCCACGTCACAGTGGTCTCTCAATTCTCAAGAGTAAGCCAGGAAATGTATCTTCGCACGGTGGGCGCCAGTAGTTCCACGGTCAAAGGATTCAGCTGGCTAGGCCATATCTGTCATTACCATGTTGGACCACGATTCAGGGTCTCTTATAGTCGGCTAAGTTATGCAAAACCTTCCTAAAGGCACCTTTTGCTCCAGACCCCCCTGTCAAAAGCGGTTCCCCGTGGGATCTTTCCTTGAGTACTTCAGGCCTTGACCGCTCCCCCCTTGAACCTGCTTGGCCCACAGTCGATCTTAAATACTTGTCGCCTTTAGGGACTGCTTTTTGGTAGCCATTACTTTGGCTAAAGAGGTTTCAGAACTTCAGGCCCTGTCCATGGAAACCACCTTATTTGATTTTTCATCTCGGACTGGGATTGTACCCTGGGATCAATCCCTCCTTTCTTCCCTAAAGTACGCCGGGAAGGAAGCTAACTTGTTCAATAAATCCATCAACTTTCCTGGGTTTCTTCCCTAAAACATCAAAACAAAGGTGAATACTAAGCTGCATTCCTTGGATATTTCACAGGCAGCTTTGTTTTACTAACTTCAGAGGACAACTGGTCACTTAGGCAATCAGACCAGTTGTTCATACTTAAATTCAATCTGGGTAAACCAATTTCCAAAGTTTCTTTGTCACGCTGGATTTCTCAGTGTATTCTGTTAGCATACCAAGCCTCTGGGAGTGCCAGCACGGAGGAGGTCCATACTCATTGACCCAGTCTGATCTCACTCTGGCAATGACCTTGCACTTTAAGTCCCCCAGAGGGGTTCCTCCTGGATGACATTTGTTCATGACCTTAGCCACTTGGGCTTCACATCTCATACCTTTATTACTCATTTACAAGCTGGGCGTCACTTCTAAGAGGTAGAGGCATCCTTTGGCTCCAGAGGTGCTCCAGAATATCCTTCAACGGTAAGTACCCAAGATTCAGGTAGCTGGGGACTCAAGTCCCACAGGTTGCTGACAAATGAATTCTCCTGCTTCAGATTTAGAAGTTATGTACTTGCCTGCGTTAACGTTCCATCTAGAGTAGGTGGATTCATTAATCTGCAACCATCCTGCCCTCCTATCCCCCTGGCCTTGTCGGTTTCCTGCATAGGGTGTGTTTACCCTTTGGTTGGGGAGTGGTTGGTGTAGGGCAAACTTCGATCTGAGGTCATAGCCTTAGGAGAGCAGGGCATTGCTATAGATTTGAGGAGGGAGCTAGGAGCTCGGATCCATAGCCTAGGATATATCTATGCCCGGTTCCGGATCCGATATCGGATCCATACCCACAGGTTACGCAGACAAATGAATCCACCTACTCAGATGGAACGTTATGGTAGAAAGTACATAACTTCTAATTCTATAGAGTTATATTCCCAGATACAGAACATGTGTTATTTTCAGGATGACACAATACATATGTCCATTTTGTACAAAAATTACCACGGGCTGTTGCAGACACTAGTGAGCCATTGGCACATAAAAGTACCATAGGGTGAATAAGGGTGTGGTCTGCTTGTGAAGGAGTGTAAAGAAAGAGTGTTTACATGAGAAAACAGGATTAATAGAGAGGCTTGAATTGCTAGAGCTCCTATTTCTTTGTGTTTGCTATTTGCAAAAGTGTGCCAGCAACTGCAACTGTTATTTGCTTATTATATTTACTACTTATTTTGACAATGTATTAAGGCTTAGATCATAAATGTTAATTCTCCTCTATTTATTAATGGAATACTGGAAAATAGTAATAATTATTTATAATATGTTAAGAAACTGATCACCTTGTCTCCAAGTTGAATAGACAATGGGTGAGAATATTTAAGTACAGATATTTGTAAATCTGGGGGAGCAGGTACTGAGTAACAATGCTCATTTTTAGGTTCATAGGGAGATTTACTAGGTTAATGCCTAGCCCACTTACAATCCTAGCCAATATAACCCAATTTTACCCAATATATTGCCCCTAGGGGCAAGGAGGATGGCATGGGTTTGAGCATATGCTTTGAGTGTCTTATAGATTGGCTCTGTCCATAGAAGTGATATAGGTGCTACCCCAGGTGTGCCAATTTATGATTCCCCCATCCATTGATGCAAATTGCATTTGAAGGGGCTAGGGAAGGGCTCTGCTTAATGTTAATGGGAAGCCTGTTCCAAAGGGGCAATCTCTGAGACACATATCTGTCGCTCTAGCATGTTTTGCTTGAATTGCTGACTATGTTTAGATCCCTAGACGGGAATTGTTCTTGTTTGGTGAGATGCCATATGTGGAAGTAAGCTGTCTGAATAGGACAAGACACAGAGCAGAAGAAAATCCTGAAAGTTCAGAAGGAAAAAGGGACTGCCCTCATCATCAGTATGTTGAAAATGTAAAGAAAGGATCCTTAGGTGATTACACTCCTTAGAACCATCTCCCCATGGGAATAACCCCAGCCTAAGACAGATTCATACATATTTACTATCACCTATAAAGCCAAAACAGGCAAAGATGGAAAAGGAGGCCAAAGTCAAGATTACTAGTGTCCATCAACCATGGCAGGTGTAATCAGCATGTTCAGTATAAGCAAATCTGATGTCCAACAAGAGACAGCAGGGATGTGCACATTAGTGAATTCAAGTAGTATTGTAATGCCCCCATTAGGTATACCTGGTGGTTGGGTGTTACTCAGGCTCAAACCCTGTATAAAACAAGAGCCTGAATTCTCTACCTGTACCACCATTTGCGATTCAGAGGTTTGAGACCATAGCTTTCCATGCTGTCCAGATTTTCATCAATATGTGGCTCCATATTTTTGGTCTGTTCCTCTCTTAAATTTGTGTTTTTTTCTGTAGCCGTCGAGGTGAGAACTAAATTAGGCTAAATAGTAGTAGCCCTTTTAAGTTTCAGTCCTCTTTCCAGGGAAACACATAGTAACACAAAACTACTTTATTCACTTGGCTTTCTAAGATTATACAAGCAGTATTTTACAATTTGTCCCTAGTTTTGGGCCTTTGTCCCCAACCCCACCCAATACATTTTGGCTTTTTCCAGATGCAGCTTGTGCAGAGTTGAAAGATTTAGTTCAGGGGATTTTACAAGGGAACTAAGAGCTTCAGGGGAATGAAGTTTAAGTACTGATTATGCCAGAGTAAGCCTTGGCATATTGCTGGCTGGCTTCAACAGGTAATATACGCCAGTTTTGATGCAGAGAAGGCTGTGCCAGGTTCTATGCCCACTATATGCAGATGGATTTGCTGATACTGTGCTGTGTTTGCACTTTAAAGTGGTGGATGTCTGTAGTCCTGTAGGTGTTCTCCTTTGGAGCGTTATCTAATAACTATGAACCCTGTTATCAGTTTGCCATCCATTTCCCCATTTGCTAATATTACTAGCTTATCATTTTTATAATGCTTAACTTGAACGGGCAATTCTTCAAGGGCAACAGGCATTTTATTTATAGATGAGGTAGAACAATGGAAATATAAAGGTTGTTTGCTAGCGGCAACCTCTTCATTAGATACAGATCCCTTTAATGTGAAATTATTCAGATGACTTTTACTTCTGCAGGATTGTACATATTTACTGATAATGGTGGAGTGTATATAACAGAAGTTTGGAGTAGACTAGGTATGATGGAATGTTCTAGAATTGGGCAGTTTTGTCATTATTGGTTCCACAAATTTTTGTTTCAATTTGCTTACTGGAAAAATGTTCAAAACAATACATTTGCAAAACAAAACTTCCAACAAGTTTGCTGTATTATACAAAATATAATTAAGCAATAACCCGCGCCTGGATATGGGTAATGCTGAATTTACCCGCGGTTGGCATGGTTTTGGTCATGGCGGCCGATGGCCCAAACAAAAGGTTTTAACTCATGGAGTAAATTCAGCATTACTACAAGTGGAGTTGTTGCTGTTATACCTATAATGACATTATTTGGAAAAATACTTACTTTTCTTAAATAATGGCATTTAATATAATGTCTCCTTGCTGCCCTTCACTTGGCTGTCACAGTATTCTGGAGCAGTTCTGGCGTGGCCATTTTCGCATCGTATGCTTAAGCAGTACATGAGAACTGTGTGTAAGAGGAAGCAATGGAGAAAGGAAGATCTCTGTTGCTTTTTTAAAAGTGTCTTGCTATTTACAGCGACTTTAACATAAGCCCGGAGACAACTTTTACAAAAAACGGCGGAGATCTTCAACTTTCTCAGATTAACTTTAATGTTATCTGCGCTATATTTAAACCCATTTAACATGAGTAGAGACGAAAACACAAAAGAAACAACAGAGAAACAGAGAAGATCTCTATTTGCTTTTTAGCTTATCTACGCTATGTTAAATGCATTTTAACTATAAGCGAGACTCTTTAACTGTGATGAGCTCTTCAGTTCTCCGTTGCTGTTCAGCTTATACAAAAAAAAGACTTATACTAATGGGAAAAAGTCCGGGCTGACTGGACCTTTTTCCCATTAGTATAAGTCTGACTTACAATGGGCATGCTGACCAATCAGCATGCACGTTTTAGAATATTAATGGGGGGGGGGTCGTTGTATAATTTAAATAATCAGGAAGGTGAATCAAAGAATGCATACATGTATGCATGGCCCTAAAAATGTGTAAGGGGCCTATGATTTGAAAACAGCCCATGAGGTACTTAGCTTAGTCCAATGTGGTCACTCATGAAGGAATGAATGTAGGTCTTCATGCCATTTCAATGAATGTGAGAGGTTTTCAAAGGGCAGAGCAGTTTACTACTCATGCTAAGTCTGTTTTTCATTTGTGAGACTTCTGTATTGTTTGTTTAGCAAATGACTATCAGTGTTTTGCTATTTTGCAGTTCTGTGGATTTGTGGACCTCCAGTTACCTCTACAAAGAGACCAATCACCAATGCAGAGTCCACCCAGGGTTTGGTGCTGAGACTTTTCTGTTTGTATATATATATACTCAAAGTAAAGGGAAGCCACCGAAGGCTTTGGCTGACTAAGTTTGAGATGACTTTGCAAGCTAGGAGAACTGTTGAATCCCAAATGATTTAACCATTATACACGAAGGTTTGTCTCAAACAATAACTTTGGGTGCTTGAATCTCATTAATTGAAACTAAACTCCCCTAAAAATACAGCTGCTATATAAGTATCCTTTGGGAAGTCCATCTACTCTAGGGAATAGCCAAACTGACTACTACCCCACTGAGAACCCCTGATCCAGTTGGTTGGCTTGTTTGGGAACTTGTGTCTACAGTGACATAACTTTTGACCAACATGTGCCCCCAAAGTCCATAAAGAGTCTTTCTATAATGCACAGCTTATAAACAGATTGATTGCGACTAGCTCTAGAGATGTTATTGTCCCCTTCTACAAAGCCCTCATTAGGTCCAATAATTTTGTATAATGCCCATTTTGGCATGTATCTCTCTCCAGACCCATGCAACAATTAGAATACCCACAAAGATACCTTACTAAAGGATACAAGTTTTAAACAATAGGTCTTGTATGTGCACCGCCTATCAAAATTTGTCACTATGCTCCGTATCCTACAGAGTGTTTAGAGGTGACCTGTGTCTGGCATAGGCACATCCTCCCACCCAATACTGACAGTGGACCTACTGAACATCAACAGAGTCACAGCATGGAATAAGAAATATTCCAGTCCAAGTATCTAAACTTAATATGTTGTGGAGAGAGATGGATATATATCACTGGAGGCTACCACTGTGCGAGACAGATTATCCATTCAAGTTAAACAAAAGCTCATCCCTTTACATATTCAAATGCAACTTGGCTCTAAGTATGGGTAATAGAAAATGTACTCCAAGATTTCCCTCATACCACTAATGGATACAGAACGGAGTTCCTAAATGCTGCATCACTTGTGGAGTCCCCCTCAAATTATCTATGGTATGATCACAGTTATCCTCACTGGGAGCTGATATACAAATTATCCAGACATGGGATAAGGTAAGACCAATCAGGAAATATTGAATTCAAGCCACCAAAGGGAAACTGGCTAAGTTTAAAATGTCATCCAAATTGTAGCAGTAAATAGTTTTTAAAACTGCCCTTTTAGATCACCAAAGTGCCCCTCTCACCCCTCAAGCGAGTCTTCAACAGCTTCGGCGCCTAAGCGGACAAGCTCAGTCGCACCATTCTCTCCCCGTACGAGTGGTCTCTCAATTCTCAAGTAGCGAAATGTATCTTCGCACAGTGGGCGCCAGTAGTTCCACGGTCAAAGTTCAGCTGGCGGCCATATCTCATTACCATGTTGGACACGATTCAGGGTCTCTTATGTCGGCTAAGTTATGCAAAACCTTCCTAAAAGGCACCTTTTTGCTCAGACCCCCTGTCAAAGAAACGGTTCCCCCGTGGGATCTTTCCTTGGTACTTCAGGCCTTGACCGCCCCTTCGAACCTCAGGCCACAGTCGATCTTAAATACTTGTCCTTTAAGACTGCTTTTTTGGTAGCCATTACTTTGGCTAAGAGAGTTTCAGAGCTTCAGGCCCTGTCCATGAAACCACCTTATTTGATTTTTCATCCGGACTGGGTGTACCTAAGGATCAATCCCTCCTTTCTTCCTAAAGTAGCTTCGGAAGCTAACATTAATCAGTCCATCAACCTCCCTGTTTTCTTCCCTAAGTATCAAAACAAAGGTGAATACAAGCTGCATTCCTTGGATGTTCACAGGCAGCTTTGTTTTTACCTTCAGAGGACAGCTGGTCATAGGCAATCAGACCAGTTGTTCATGCCAAATTCAATCTGGGTAAACCAATTTCCAAAGTTTCTTTGTCACGCTGGATTTCTCAGTGTATTCTGTTAGCATACCAAGCCTCTGGGAGGCCCGCACCGGAGGGAGTCCATGCTCATTCGACCCAGTCTGTCTCTACTTCAGCGGCCTTTAAGTCTAGGGTTCCTCTGGATGACATTTGTTCAGCAGCCACTTGGGCTTCATCTCATACCTTTATTACTCATTACAAGCTGGACGTCACTTCTAGAGGTAGAGCATCCTTTGGCTCCACGGTGCTCCAGAATATCCTTCCATGATGGCCACCCAAGATTCAGGTAGCTGGGGACTCCGTCCCACAGGTTGCTGACAAATGAATTCTCCTACTTAAGAAGTTATGTACTTACCATAACGTTTCATCTGAGTAGGTGGATTCATTTGTCTGCAACCATCCTGCCCTCCTATCCCCCTGGCCTTGTCAGTTTCCTGCATAGGGTGTGTTACCCTTTGGTTAGGGTAGTTGGTGTAGGGCAAACTCGATCTGAGGTCATGTAGGGAGAGCAGGGCATTATGGGTGAGGGGAGGAGCTAGGAGCTCGGATCCATAGCTGGATATATCATGCCGGTTCGGATCCGATATCGGATCCATACCCACAGGTTGCAGACAAATGAATCCACCTACTCAGATGGAACGTTATGGTAAGTACATAACTTCTAATTCTATAGAGTTATATTCCCAGATACAGAACATGTGTTATTTTCAGGGATGACACAATACATATGTCCATTTGTACAAAAATTACACGGGCTGTTGCAGACACTAGTGAGCTGGCACATAAAGTACCATAGGGTAATAAGGGTGTGGTCACTTGTGAAGGTGTAAAGAAGAGTGTTTACATGAAAGAAAACAGGATTAATGAGAGAGGCTTGAATTGCTAGAGCTCTATTTCTTTGTGTTGCTATTTGCAAAAGTGTGCCAACTGCAACTGTTATTTGCTTATTATGTTACTACTTATTTTGACAATGTATTAAGGCTTAGATCATAAATGTTAATTCTCCTCTGTTATTAATGGGTACTGGAAAAATAGTAATAATTGTTATAATATGTTAAGAACGATCACCTTGTCTCCAAGTTGAATAGACAATGGAGTGAGAATATTTAAGTACAGATATTTGTAAATCTGGGGGAACGGGGGTACTGAGTAACAATGCTCATTTTTTAGGTTCATAGGAGATTACTAGGTTAATGCCTAGCCCTTACAATCCTAGCCAATATAACCCAATTTTACCCAATATATTGCCCCTAGGGGCAAGAGGATGGCATGGGTTTGAGCATATGCTTTGAGTGTCTTATAGATTGGCTCTGTCCATAAGTGATATAGGTGCTACCCCAGGTGTGAATTTATGATTCCCCATCCATTGATGCAAATTGCATTTGAAGAGGGCTAGGGAAGGGCTCTGCTTAATGTTAATAGGAAGCCTGTTCCAAAAAGGAGCAATCTCTGAGACACATATCTGTCGCTCTAGCATGTTTTGCTTGAATTGCTGACTATGTTTAGATCCCTAGACAGGAATTGTTCTTGTTTGGTGAGATGCCATATGTCGATAAGCTGTCTGAATGGACAAGACACAGAGCAGAAAATCCTGAAAGTTCAGAAGGAAAAAAGGACTGCCCTCATCATCAGTATGTTAATGTAAAGAAAGGGATCCTTAGGTGATTACACTCCTTGAACCATCTCCCCATGGGAATAACCCCCAGCCTAAGACAGATTCATACATATTTACTATCACCTAAACCAAAACAGGCAAAAGATGGAAAGGAGAGCCAAAGTCAAGATTACTAGTGTCCATCAACCATAGCAGGTGTAATCAGCATGTTCAGTATAAGCAAATCTGATGTCCAACAAGACAACAGGGATGTGCACATTGGTAATTCAAATGTGTGTAATGCCCCCATTAGGTATACCTGGTGGTTAGTGTTACTCAGGCTCAAACCCTTTATAAGAAACAAGAACCTGAATTCTCTACCTGTACCACCATTTGTGATTCAAGGAGTTGAGACCATAGCTTTCAACTGTCCAGATTTTCACAAAATATGTGGCTCATATTTTTGGTCTGTTCCTCTTAAAATTTGTGTTTTTTCTGGCAAATCAGTGAGAACTAAATTCGCTAAATAATGATAGCCCTTTAAGTTTCAGTCTATCTTTCAGGAAACACATAGTAACACAAAACACTTTATTCTAGCAGCTTTCTAAGATTATACAAGCAATGTTTACAATTTGTCCCTAGTTTTGGGCCTTTGTCCCCAACCCTCACTCCCAATACATTTTGGCTTTTTCCAGATGCCTTGTGCTGCAGAGTTGAAAGATTTAGTTCAGGATTTTACAAGGAACTAAGAGCTTCAGGGGAATAGAAGTTTAATGCTGATTATGCCAAGTCGCCTTGTATTGTTAGTAGCACAACAGGTAATATACTCAGTTTTGATGCAGAAGGCTGTGGGTTCTATGCCCACTATATGCAGATGGATTGCTGATACTGTACTGTGTTGCACTTTAAAGTGAGTGGATGTTGTAGTCCTGTGAGTGTTCTCCTTTGGAGGAGTTATCTAATAACTATGAACCTGTTATCAGTTTGCCATCCATTCCCCATTGCAATATTACTAGCTTATCATTTTTATAATGTAACACGGGCAATTCTTCAAGGCAACAGGCATTTTATTTATAGATGAAACAATGGAAATATAAAGTTGTTTGCTAGCAGCAACCTCTTCATTAGATACAGATCCCTTTAATGTGAAATTATTCAAATGACTTTTACTTCTGCAGAGATTGTGCATATTTACTGATAATGGTGGAGTGTATATGACAGAAGTTTGAGTAGACTCGTATGATGGAATGTTCTGAATTGGGCAGTTTTGTCATTATTGGTTCACAAATTTTGTTTCATTGCTTACTGGAAAAATGTTCAAAACAATACATTTAAAACACGCTTCAACAAGTTTGCTGTATTATACAAGAAATATAATTAAGCAATAACCCACGCCTGGATATGGGTAATGCTGAATTTACCCACGGTTGGCATGGTTTGGTCATGAGGGCGAAGCCCGAGTGGCCAAACAAAGACAACCATGGGTAAATTCAGCATTGCCCACACACAGAAGTGGGTTATTGCTATTATACAATGACATTATTTAAGAAAAAAAATACTTACTTTTCTTAAATAATGGCATTGTATAATGCCTCCTTGCTGCCCTTCCGCAGCTGTCTGGTATTCTGGAGCAGTTCTGACGTACTGCGCATGCGTATGCTTAAGCAGTACATGAGAACTGTGTGTATAGGAAGCAATGGAGAAAGGAAGATCTCTGTTGCTTTTTAAAAGTGTCTTGCTATTTTAAACGACTTTAACATAGCGAGACAACTTTTAAAAAAGCAACGGAGATCTTCCTTTCTCCGTTGCTTTTTTAATGTTATCTCGCTATGTTAAACCCATTTAACATAGTGAGACAGCTTTAAAAAAAGCAACGGAGAAAAGAAGATCTCCGTTGCTTTTTTTTAAGCTATCTCGCTATGTTAAATGCATTTAACATAGCGAGATAACAGCAACAGAGCTCTTCAGTTCTCCGTTGCTGTTCAACACATACAAAAAAAAAAAGACTTATACTAATGTAAAAAGTCCGGGCGACCGGACCTTTTTCCATTAGTATAAGTCTGACTTACAATGGGCATGCTGACCAATCAGCATGCACATTTTAGAATATTAATGGGGGGGGGTTGTTGTATAATTTAAATAATCAGGAAGGTGAATCAAAGAATGCATACATGTATGCATGGCCCTAAAAATGTGTAAGGAGCCTATGATTTGAAAACAGCCCAGAGGTAAGCTTAGTCCTCCACTGGCCAGATGAAGAATGAATGTAGGTCTTCATGCCATTTCAATGAATGTGAGTTTCAAGGGCAGAGACGTTTACTACTCATGCTAAGTCTGTTTTCATTGTGAGACTGTATTGTTTGTTTAGCAAATGACTATCAGTGTTTGCTATTTTTGCAGTTCTGTGGATTGTGGACCTCCAGTTACCTCTACAAAGAGACCAATCACCAATGGAGTCACCCAGGGTTTGGTGCTGAGACTTTTTCTGTTTGGCATATATATCTCAAAAGTAAAAGGAAATACCAAAAGGCTTTGGCTGACTAAGTTTGAGATGACTGCAAGCTAGGAGGAACTGTTGAATCCCCAAATGATTTAACCATTATGCAGGAAGGTTTGTCCCAAACAATAACTGGTGCCAGAATCATGAATTGAAACTAAACTCCTAAAAATACATTATCGTATCCTTTGGGAAGTCCATCTACTCTAGGGAATAGCCAAACTGACACTACCCCCTGAGAACTGATCCAGTTGGTTAGCATTTGGGAACTTGTGTCTACAGTGACATAACTTTTGACCAACATGTGCCCAAAGTCATAAAGTCTTTCTATAATGCACAGCTTATAAACAGATTGATTGCGACTAGCTCTAGAGATGTTATTGTCCCCTTTACAAAGCCCTCATTAGGTCAATAATTTTGTATAATGCCCATTTTGGCATGTATCTCTCCAGACCCATGCAACAATTAGAATACCCACAAAGATACCTTACTAAAAGGATACAAGTTTTAAACAATAGGTCTTGTGTGCACCGCCTCAAAAATTTGTCACTATGCTCCGTATCCTACAGAGTGTTTAGAGGTGACCTGTGTCTGGCATACAAGGCATCCTCCCACCCAATACTGATGGACCTACTGAACATCAGCAAGTCACATGGAATAAGAAATATTCAGTCCAAGTATCTAAACTTAATGTTGTGGAGAGATGGATATATATCACAGAGGCTACCACTGTGCCGGAACAGATTATCCATTCAAGTTAAACAAAGCTCATCCCTTTACATATTCAAATGCAACTTGGCTCTAAGTATGGGTAATAGAAAATGTACTCCAAGATTTCCCCTCATACCACTAATGGATACAGACAGTTCCTAAATGCTGCATCCATAACATGGGTCCCCTCAAATTATCTATGGTATGATCACAGTTATCCTCACTAGGGCTGATATACAAATTATCAGACATGGGATAGGTAAGACCAATCAGGAAATGTTAATTCAAGCACCAAAAGGGAAACTGGCTAAGTTTAAAATGTCATCCAAATTGTGGCAGTAAATAGTTTTTTAAAAACTGCCCTTTTTAGATCACCAAGTGCCCCTCTCACCCTCCGCCCCCGAGTCTTCAACAGCTTCCGGCGCCTAAGCACATGCTTTCATCTGCCTTGCATCTATGCTCACAAACTTTTTCTTATAAGTTTCAGGTGTTAACTTAAAACATTCTAAAAGACAGTTCTTTACAACAATATAATTTAAACTGTCAGTATCAGACAATTTAGAAATAACAGTTACAGATTTGCCATGGAGTAAGGGGGCCAGGAGCTGTACCCAGAGCCCTTAGTCAACATTATACTGTTTACATACCCTTTCAAACATATGAATGAAACTATTAAAATGATCCCCCTCTGTAAATTGTGCAAGAATGTACAGAACTTTGTTGCTTCTGGGGTTTGGTTACTCCCTTCCCCATTAACTCCATGACTCTGGCAAAGAGTCAGCATCTCCTTTTCATGTTTCCTCTGCATGTCCTTCTCCTCAGCTTCCAGGCATTGCAGTTTCTCATTTTCCTCAGCCTTCAGATGTTGCAGTTTCTCATTTTCCTCAGTCTCTAGACATATCAGCCTCTCTGCTTCCTCTGTTTCCAGGCATTGCAGTTTCTCATTTTCCTCAGCCTTCAGATGTTGCAGTTTCTCATTTTCCTCAGTCTCTAGACATATCAGCCTCTCTGCTTCCTCTTTTTCCAAATGCTTGGCCTCCAGCTCAAGTCTTTTTAGCTTCAGGTGGATTTTTAAGTCCTCTGTGGAAAGGTTGAACTGTCCATTATTTGAGAGTTGTACATTCCCAAGGCCAGTCTGCTTGCTGTCCTGGTTGCTATCCTATGATGTAGCTGTGACTAAAGCTTCAATCATTTCTGCCTTAGGTTGGCATGCACCAGTCTTTTAGCCTGGCACATCTCAGCCCACTGGCTCCTTGTAAGCTTGCCAAGCTGCTCTGCTGACATGCTTGCCTGCTCTCCCTGACTAATTAAGTTAACAAAAAATAAACCAATTATGATATGAACTCTGAATGTTCACTGAGTGGCTGATTGACAGTACAAATACCTTCAGTGACCACTGTACATAAGCTACAGGAATTCAATATCCACACCACTACAAGCCAATTAATATGTGATGTGGCCATCCCACCTTTGCCACCAATTAATATGTGACAGCCCTGCACAGGCCCAGTAATCAAGGATCCTCAATTCACAGCACTGGCAACAGGTAGGGGGTGTAAACACTGTGAGGATGCCAAGCACACACACAGTAAAATGCAATTTCCCTTAAGAGCACACAGAGCTCACAGTCAGTCTGGGGCTGGTTTCTCCCTCTCTCTCCAAATCCCTAATAAGACTCCCCACTGGCACAGCTATAGGGTTGGGATCTCAGCTGAGTGGTCAAGCCAAAACCTCAAACACCTCTCTGTACAACCAGTGCTTCTTGTTCCTGCCCAAGTAGCTGACACGCACACATTTTGAGATTTGATTTATATACAAACACACACACACACACACACACACACACACACACACACACACACACACACACACACACACAAACACACTCTTCCCTGGGAAAGGCTGGCAGAGGTTTATTACCTAAGCCCCCTTCTGCCAAGACTATAAGGTAGTTACCATTGCCACCAACCACTCTTTATCAACTACTCTAAGGCCCTTACAAAGGGTGTCCGATCCTCCTGTGCAATGTTACATTTATCCAAATGGTAGTTTTGACCAAGACTTGCAAGGCTATTTAGGAATGGCTTGTACAGTATCACCAAATACATATTCAAGTACTCTAAGAGCTTAAATATGTCTCACAAATAACAGCCACAAAGATAGGTTTAAATATTTTTAATAATAAATAATAAAAGAATAAGACAATACTTATTAACTCAACACAGTGACTTCAGAGTTCAAAATCACAGGAAATATTTTAAAACAACATTGCAGGACAGTCTCAAATAAATACAGAAAAGATCTAAAACTAATCTTTACTATATGTCTATCTATATCTAAGAGATATACTATGCCCTGAATCTTACTTACAGACAAGTGCAGATGTGATAATGAGTGGATGTTTCCAGGTGAAAGACAAAATATAAAATGCCCAGTCTCTCTCTCTCTGAAAGAGTTCTTAAATCAATATCAAATATTACTGCTGGGTAAACTTGGATGACATCACCTTCTGTCACTTAACTTAAGTTCCCAAGCTAAACCCCCATTGTAGCATTTGACATCTCCTTCAGAAAAATACATAGCATTCAGATGTTTGCAGTTGCTAGAAGACACAAAGCAATGAAACACTTACAAAACAATGCAGAAGGCACCACAGCTCCAGACATCATGTCTCCTTGCTACATTGAAAATAACTTCCATAACACAATCGTAAAATAATCCAATTTCAACTTGTTTTTTTGAAGTTTTGCAAGTCAACCCCATATGTTCCAGTTTCCACTATCAAAACACACATCTCCACAGGTACACAGTCCACATACATCCCTGTTCCTTTCCAGATGGGTATACTGTGGACACATCCTTGAAGCTCAGTACTGTACAAACCCTTCTGTACCAGTATTTAATATACACATAACATATAATTCTAATACATTTGGTAACACAAGCAATTGCATCATGCTGGTATTCACAAATGACATATAACTATTTACAAAATTCCAGTTAGCTGGGCTGGCAGTGGCACCTTTTGTTACATCTCTATATAAATCATATTAATATTCTCAAAAGACATATAATTATTTACAAAATTCCTTTTAGCTGGGCTGGCAGTATTTCCCTTGTGTCACAGCATTTTCTAAGGGAGTGTACATACTAATGAGGGGTTCCAGGGGAGTGTAGCAACTCATTGCACCATCTAAGGGAGGGCAGCAGCTCATTTCTTATTCTAAGGGGGTGTGGATATTGATGCTATACTCCAAGGGAATGTAGTAATGGATTACACATGCCAAGGGAGTATAATGACTGATTACACACTTCCTGTGTGGTGACTGATTACACATTCCAAGGGAATATAGTAACTGCTACACAATCCAAGAGTGTAGTGTAGTGACTGATTATACATTCTAAGGGAATATATCAACTATTACATTCTCCAAGAGAGTATAGTGACTGATTACACACTCTCTCTGTTTGTCAATTAGTACACATCCCAAGGGATTATAGTGAGTAATTACACACTCCTTGTATAGCAGTTAATTATACATTACAAGAGTGTGTGTAGTGACTGATTAAACACTCCAAGGGAGTGTTGCAACTGACTACACAGTTCAAATTATAAGTGATGGTCACCATTGGTGCCAGAAGGAGGTGCACACTCTTAAAAAGGGAAGCTGAAACATTTTTAGAAATTGCCAAGTTGTAGACATCCAAGTATGAAATTTCATCAGGTGCCTACAGATTAGGTAGTATAAACATAGTTATGCTGTGTTCCTTTCATCTTAACAGTATCCCCCAGTGCTGCTGCATGCCTCCATCTGTTAAACACAATGACCTCATTGCTCTGTTGCATTATCCCTCTTACTAGTTTGTTGGTTAAACTACCCTTTCTTTAGTAGTGTGCATATGTGTGTGTGTGTGTGTGTGTGTGTGTGTGTGTGTGTGTGTGTGTGTGTGTGTGTGTGTGTGTGTGTGTGTGTGTGTGTGTGTGTGTGTGTATATGTATATGTGTGTATTTTGGAAGGGTTAATAGCATTAATCATGTAGAAGGCCAACTCCAGTGGTGCAAAGGGATAACGTTCTGAGTAAGGCCCAGCCAACGATTCTGATTAGTTGTTGAAGTACTTGCTGGAAATGGTGCAGGGAAGGGAAGGAATGAGTAGGCTCATTCTGCTCACCTCTCTTTGGGGTAGAATTCTTGGTATAGACCAGGAACTCACCACAAAGTATCAGCTGCACAGGTTACAGGCACAAATGATTTCACTGAAATTGTTTGCAGGTGAAGTTATTGCAGACACCTGCCATCTCCCCATAATGTGGTGGTTCCTTCAGTGTGTACCCAAAGCTTAGCCAGCTCTGTTCCCAACTATGATTCGCAAGAGTCAGTGGCAGAAAAAGCAAAGGATGTGCCTTCATTCAACTTAAGCTAGCAGTTCTTTAATCACTACTACTAGCTCTAATTCTTCAGCAGTTAACTTGACATATTATGAAGTGTCAAAGACAGCAAGCCGAGTGTATGTTCCTTTTGATATCAGAGTGATTGTCCTCCCCTTTAATCTGACCCTTACATTTCCACATTTGAAAAAGGCATGATGTTTCCTGCCAATTCCAATCTGTTTCTAATTTTGCAGTCTGCGTACCACTTTGGCTTAAAATTCCCACATGTGAAAAGGGCATATCTGTTCCTTCCAGTTCCAGTCTGTAACTAATTCTGCAGTCTGCACACCACTTTGGCTTAACTGAAACCTTTTGTTTATTTTTTCTTTCAGTTTTACTGATTATATATAATTTTATTATTGCAACAAGATTTAACAGGTGACAAGGTAATACAGACATGACATAGCAGAACACTTCCATCTATGGCTGAGACAATGAATAAGGGAATGCAATTTATGCTGGAACTTTTCCAAAAACAGGCAGTATGACAGCTGCTTTGTAAAACAAGAAAAGGACAGCAAAAATTGTGAGTTGCAACTAACAGAATTATTCATTGACAAAACTTACTGGCAGTGTCTAGTTACTCAAAGAAAGCATGAATACAGTGTACCACAATTTTAAATCTGTAGTCAGAGATAAGACTGAAATTATAAGGAACGTAAGTCAGTACTATATTTTTAGCATGACAAGTGTTAGTATTTTAGGGAACCCCAGCAAATGTCAGGTTGGGGGACCCTGGACACTTCCAGACTAAATGTCACCCTGTCACTTCTACCCCTCCAAAGGAATCTTTTAATTCTTGCTGCAGAGTTCCTGAAGTACACTGACTGATCTGTGGCTACAATACTGTTACATTATGGCAGACCTGTGTACCACACTGTATTGTCCTATTTCACAGAGGGGCATTGACAGTGACTGCATTTAGTTTCAATGATGATATATTAGAACAACACAATGTACATGACTGGCCTTAGGTGAAATAGTGTCCTAGAAAAAGGGCTCCATGGTACCTCCCACTGCCTACTATTTCATCCCTTCCCGGACACATCCTCAAGTGCACCCCCTTGTTTGTCCCCATCCTCAGTTATACATACCATACATATTACCTTTTTCTTGCATTTCTTCCATTTTGGTTAACTCTTCATCATTTTAAAGAACCTATAGCTTTCTAAATGCTGTGAAGTGCATTTAAAAGTTTTTTTAACAGCCTTTTCATCCAATGATAACTTGGAAAAAAAATGTTATGATTAAGGAAAGAAATTCAGTGCTGCCATTCAACTTTGCTTTGCTTCTCATCCTTTTAACAAACTTTACCTGGCCAAAATTGCCCAGTAATTAACTATGTGGCAAATGTCTCAATTACTCATGGAGTCTGCAGGCTGTAAGAACTCCAGAAGCCATAGGGTTATAAATGCTCTAAGGTGCATTTTAGAGAACTTTCCTAAATCTTTTAATCCAGTGCTGGCCTGAAAAAAATAATGAGTAAGAAAATAATTTTAAACGTATTTGTTTTTCTTACTAGGAAGATATAAGTTATGTCCAAGGCTTAATGTTCAAAGATAGCAAGACAGTACCTCACAAAAAGCTAGCAAGGCAAATGTTTGAGAAGTTACATAAATCCTTAATGGATATACTCGCTTCCTACCTATCCCCAACCCAAAAAAAAGACAGAGGTTCAAATGGCCACAGTCATGTATTTCATATGACTGCTGTCATGCATATATATAACATGCCTCCTAACTCCTCACTACATCCTCAAAGACAGCCACCTGCATACGTCTGACTTGATTGTGAAAAAATCATGATCACAGCAATGCATTCCAATTTGCTCCTAGATAGTGCACACTGCCCCTGCATGCACTACAGTAACATTCTTTGCACATCTCTGAGGTCTGTTAGAAAAGTAAAAGAAATAACGACCACATTAGTCCTACCCCCAACAAAGCTATAATGACTTCCTCTGCACATCTCCAAGATTTGATTGTGATAAATTTCAGGAAGTAATGACCACACTATTCCCAGCCCCCCAACACATGCTACAGCTACTTTCTGTGCACATCACTGAGCAGGGCTGGTATTAGAATGAGTGAGATTGAGGGCAGAGGAGCACTACTAAGTTCACATCAAAATTCATTTATATAGTTTAGTGTACAAGGACCACCAGACCATGCTCTGCAATGTACTTTATGCTTTATTTTTGAAAGATAATTACTTGTTAAATGCATTTTTACTGCTACTCAAAAAAATGTTTCTGCTTGACATTGTATGTGTTCACAAATAAAAATCATAGATATATTTTATACAAACACACACACACACACACACACACACACACACACACACACACACACACACACACACACACACACACACCCACACACACACTCTCCATGTTTATCTACCGGGAACCTGTAGGAATGCCAGTTCACCTACTGCATGCCTTTGAGGTGCTTGGGGAACCAGCACAAACAGCAATACATGCATAGAGATAGGGACAGGAAAGGCATGTAGACTCAGCATAGAAAATGCCACAGCTAAGAACTCAACCAGAACAAAGCACTGTGAAATGGCAGTGCTACTCACTATGCCACTGTGGCAATGAGCAGCTGCTTTCACATACATCCTCTTCCTGCCAAACCACCAAAGATAACCATCTATCATGTGTAAGATCTATTTTTGTGATTTTATTTATTTTATTTTATTTATTTATTTAACATTTGTTAACCGAGAAATTCTGACTTGGAACAAAGCCAATTTTCAGTGGAGGCCCGGAGAGAAATGCTCTAGACGCATGTCTTTGTAATGAGGGAGGAGACTGAAGTACCCGGAGGAAACCCACACGAATGCAGGGAGGACATGCAGACTCCACACAGAAGGCATCCCAGCCGAGAATCAAACCGAAGAATCTCTTGCTGTGAGGTGACAACACTACTGCAAAAGAAATTACAAGCAATTTGTTACTCCTAATTACAATGCAACAATGTTCCCTTCTCACACAATCATACCGGTAGTGCCAATGATATGTTGTGATAGAAAGCGAAAGGAATTACAGACAGCTTACTATTCTTACACTACATTACCCCCACACACAACCATAAGCCATAGCAATACTAGTTTTACACTGCTTTCAGCAAATAGCAGTACATAGGGCAACTCTTGTGCAGTCACATCAGATCAATATCAGTTGTGCAGCAGTCATCATGAATAATGCATATGTATCACTGTCCATGATTTCACAAAATGTCTCTCATATTTTTGTTGTGTTCCTCGTAACATTTTTGATTTATTGACAAACAATTCAGGATTAGAGACAATCAATAATGCCAGATATTAGATTTTCATACTTAACATTGTCGAAAAAATTCATGCTGATTCAAAACATGCTATCCGTTAACTTTTTAAGTGAAATAAGTAAAATACTTTAAAAATGCAACTAATTTTGAGCATTTATTCTGCCATTATTTTTTACTTTGCCCAGAACTCTTTTGAGCAAACACATTGATAGTTATACTATCTGGTGTCCTGCTAGGATTTGCAATACACCTTGAAAGAGAAAACCATACCTGGAGATCAGGAGTTTCTGTTCTTCTTAAAATCCCAGGTAAGAACTGACATTGGTGCTCTGGGCTGCGGATCTCTAGAGCATACCTCGCTCATCTTCATTCACTGATTACCATGTTTATCATAACAAGGTCATATCACAACCTTGTTTAGGATAAGCAAGTAATCAAAGAATGAATTATCTTTGTTTTCTCTTCATTTTTTCCCCCAAATAGCAGCAGTTTTTGCTAGGTCCCCACACAAAGACAATTAGAAAGCCCCCCACAGCCACTAATACCATGGATACCTAGTGGACAGAACACCCACCAGCAGAATTTAACTAAATCCATGGCACTATGTCAGTGGTAAAACATTTAATGAAATTACAAAGCCTGCAACTGGATAAAATATTATCACTGCAACCAGAGATAGCTTTGAATTTTAAAGGAGAAAATGTGATGCCAGTCCTTAAGAGTTTTCATTCTACGAGTTATTATTATCCACCTGGTTTATTAAGTACACAAGATTGCTATACTAGTTTCTGTTGGTTTGATAAAAATGTAACATAATATCAAGGTCACTTGCTGTGGTAGAGTTCCTAAAACTGACTGATTTTCGGAATACACTGTGCAGTGTGGAAAATCCTTGGCTGAGACATAAGTCTTGAGAAAATGGATGTTCTAATATCTGTGATAGAAATGCTAAATATTAATTCTTGGAATGTACAGACTTCATGTGTATTTGTTCATGCATGATGCTAGCAGAAACAGTCCATTAAATCTGACTCATCTGTCTATTATCTTTAATCAACACCCTGTGGCTGTCCACACTAACTTTCTGTTAGCAAAACCTATCATGACAGTTTAGTATGCATAATAGGGTCTATATTAAATCAGCAAATGCTTAAAAAAGATTTATCAACCCTATATAAGCAAAAGCTTACAACCCCGAACACTTGGAACAGTGATTTTTTTTCCCCAGAGAAAAAAAAATTGCTGTTCCACAAAAAATAAAAAAAAATAAAAATAAAAACTTCAAACTAATACATAAAGTGGGGGGCTTCACCCCCCCACACCCCCGATGTGGGGGGCTGTGCCTCCCACACCCCCATACTTAAAAATACCAACTCCGAGATTGCACTACAATGAAGAAAACGGCAAAGTAATGGAGACGGCCAAGCGATTTCTTTCCCCGGTTATATGCTGTTTTGTTATTTTGTGCTTTCAAGTTAGATCAAGAAGCATTCAAAGGATTGTGTCTGCGATTATACAATAGGAATCTGCATTTTATATATATATATATATATATATATATATATATATATATATATATATGTATACATAGCACATATTACTTTTCTGTTGTCATGCTCACTATCAACATGATCAGAAATGTATTTCCCATGGAAGAGTATGTATGCCTTTGGATAAGCACTTTTCTGGCTACATTTACCCCTTAACAGTGCTTTGGTTGCCTAGAATAACTTTTTGGTGACACCTGTTATTTTATGTCTTTAGGACTGTGTTTTTGGTTCATTCACCTGGCAAATTTCTTGTTTTTCTGCCAGTAGCTTATAATACAGTATTTGGATTCTAAAATTCATAGTGTTGACAATATTGTACACACTATTACAGGTTGCTACACAATTTCAAATGTTTTATTAGCTTCAAAGATCAACTTTAAACTGTTGGCATTTATTTATAATACTTTAGCTTTTTGGCTGCTTCCATCTGTGGTGTGTTTATTTTCTAACTCACAGGCTACAAAAGCCTGCTTCAGTATGAAGATATCCATTAATTCACTGAAGGTTTACAAAAAGCATTCAAAATCTGTCATATGTTGAAATCCACATAATTAATTCTCACGTTCTGAGTTGATACAACCCTTTACTAGCAGTAATTGTAAAAAGATGATTTTTAATTATTCACTGTGAAATCATATTAACATACATTTTTTACATAAATGCACTCTGTACACAGATTCTTCGCTTGTGACTTTTGCCTATAGTTCATTTTGAAAATAAATTTCTAGTTCATCAACATGCATGTATAAATAACACAACTAAGTGAAACAAGGCTTCTTTGCACCAGAAGTGAATAGAAGAGAGCAGTTACTGGAAATGAATGAAAGAGAACAGTTCTGAGTTGCATTGCAAGGTTCATGTTCTGTCTCTACTTTATCCTGGTCTGTCCACTGGATGAGTGTCCCCTCAGAGCTGATCTAAGCTTGGCATGGGCATTGTTATTTGCAGGTCATGTTCTGTAGAAGTGCCATCCCATCCATTTGGTCAGGTTTTCTAACTTAAACAGAGGCATCTGGGGGAAAAGAATCAACCCTGTTTGCTCATTAAGGTCCATTTGCAATTTTTCCTGTTCATAAGACACAGAAGAAGCAGAATAAAACAAAGATTAACCCTCTCCTCGCCTATTTCATGGGTTCAAAATTAGTGGTCTTTTGAATCTGGTGATTTAGTGTGAAACAAAAGTTAAACAAATACTTAAACATAAAATAATACATTCTTTAAGAGGTGAAAAGCAAGATATCTCATTACCCCTCCTCAAAATATTAAGAATTCTCCGTATAATCCAGGAAAAAATGAATAAGTTAAAAGTATACTAAGTCAGCAGACTGAAAAAAATCACTTTCACCTGAATTAAAATTTTCTTACAGACTTTAAAAGAGGTAAATATCTGTTCAAGCTGAGATATGGGAGAGTCTCATTTGATGCTTCTTTTGGAGTCCAACTTCCTTTTCATTTCCAAGGGTAGGAAAACTACTGCATAAGGGAAAAGGGGTTAAAATAGTTAGCCAAATGAATCCCTCCAGACTTAATAAAATCCGTGTAGGCATAGAGTAAAGCCTACATGTACTATTGGCCCAGTCCATTGTTCCACTTGATCAAGTATATTGTTGTTAAGTAAGTATTTTGTTGCCAAGTCCAGTGAGTCAAATATTTTGATGCCCTTAGGGAGAAAGATTTTCAGTCTGGCTGGGAGAAATAGATGCATTTTAAATTGCTTCTTTTTTAATGCTTTTATGATGGGATAAAATTCTCTTCTCTTTGAGACCACAGCTGAGGAATAATCGTTCTCACATCTAATTATTGAGCCCTGATATTTAATTGGAGAGTTAGTCCAGGCAGTTTTTAAAATCAGTTCTTTATCCTGACTGGAAGATAGCATCACAATAATGGATCTTGGTTTAGATTTTGTTGAAGTAGATGTTTCTGAAGTAATGATGGATCTGTGGACTCATTCAATGCCAAAAGAGAGTGATTCAGATAATTTAAGTGTAGAAGGTATCCAAGTTGTAAGAAAGTTGATTAAGTTATCTCCTTCTGTTTTCTCAGGAAGTCCATAGATATGAAAGTTGTTCCTCCTGGATCTGTTTTCCAGGTCATCCAGCTTGTCTATTAAATAGGTGTTTTTTTTTAATTAAAAAATCTTTTTTTTTTCAAAACAGGTTTATTGTTTTAACATATAAGAGAAATATCATAACAATTTTATACAAGTAATTAAAAATAGGTATTATTATAATATTCAACAAAACAACTAAAGTATTTACAAAGACATCCACTACAATCAGATCAATTAATTAAACTAAAATATCATGCTATTGAAATTAATTTTTTTTTAACAAATTTTGTAAATTATCCCATACAATAAAATAAGATGTTTTTCTGTTTGTTCTAGTCCTAATTGTGTTTATTTCCATATGGCACACTATATTCATAACATTTTTAAATTCATTGAACGAAGGAGGTGTATCTGAAATCCAATTTCTAGTTATTATTTTCCTAGCCACTGCTAGAATAGACCATAACAAGGAAGCTTAACCTTTTAACACTTTGAGGTACAGGTGTGTTGAATAATATAAGAGATTTAGAAATAATGAAATTATCTGTAAAAAGAGCCTGCAAAAATTCATTAATTGACTTCCAGTATTCTTTCAATTTTATACAGTCATAAAACATATGAGCCCAGTCAGCATTAATTTCTACATTACATCTCTTACATAGATTATCTTTATTATTTATTTTATTCATCATCAAAGGTGTATAAAAAGATCTATTTAAAAATGTCCATGTATAAAGTCTCCAGACAATGGAAGACGTAGTTCTATAAGCAGATTCCAATATATATTGTTTATCTTGTTGATTTGGTGGGTCCCCATTAATAGAAGTGAAATAATTCCAGTATGAATCTACACTGTAAACATTTTCTTGTCTGATAACTTTATGTATGTATGAAAGTTTACCTTTATCAGAAACTTTATGTTGTAAATTTAATATCAAGTAATCAATCAGTGTTGGAATAGATTCTTTAACAGTTATAGACATTAAATCAATTTTATTAATGAGATGTTGTCTAAAGGTCTGAAACTCGAACCAGCAAGTTTCTCTTAGATCAAATTCTTGTTTTAAGAAATCTAGATTTTTAACTTTATTATCAGATATCAACTGATACCAGTACTTTAGATCATTATCTACAGCTAAATGAGTTCCTTCAGAAGTAGATGACAAAAGCATACCCTGAGTATACATTATAGGAAATACAATAAAATTCCATTCCCTATACTTAGGGTGCATGAATATAAAGTTATGATAACTAATAATAATATTTAATGGGTAACAAACCATATGTTTTGGTGTAATAGGTGAAGTACAAAATTCCTTTAGTAACCATAACATGGAGTTATTTACAATCATATTTTTATGTGTTAAGGAGATTTTCATGAAGTGTATACTAATTAGCTCCCAATAATCTTTCCATTTTGTGACATATGACTGATCTATTAATAAAGTAATAACTTTTACAATAGAAGAGATAGTATATAAATTAAAGTCTGGAAAAGAAATACCCCTTGAGACCAGCTATTAGTATGCTTCTTTAATGCAATCCTAGGTCTATTAGGTGCCCATAAGAAATTTAACATTAGTGTGTTCAGTTTCTTGATAATTATTTTTGTAGGTGGAAGTATTATTGATTGTATTAAGTATAAAATCTTGGGGAATATTATCATTTTAATAATTGTAAGTCTCTCCTCCATAGTAAAAAACATATTATTCCAGGTATTAAAAAGATTTTGTATATTAAGAAAACAGGTATTATAATTATTATATACAATAGATTTAATATCTTTAGATAGTATTATACCTAAATAAGTTATCTGACCTGAATTGGGTACATATTTAGTAAAATCACTAATGAGAATATTTTTCGTGTATATATAGGTAGTATTTTATTTTTTCTTCATTGAATATTAAACCAGAAATACTTTTAAAATTCATCATGTTATCAAATAGAGACTGTATAGAAGAATTAGATCCTGCTGATGTAATTAGAACATCATCTGCAAAAGTTGAATTTTGGATGTTGTATTTTCATCTATTTTAAAACCCTCTATGTCAGTACTGTTTCTGATCAAATTAGCCCAAGGCTCCATTACTAAAGTGAATAATAGTGGAGAAAGTGGACATCCTTGTTTTGTACCTTTAAGAATGGGTATTTTTGTGAAACATATGTTCCTACCTTAATATAAGCCAACGTTCCTTTGTATAAATGTTCAATTAGATTTACAAATGCATCCGAGAAGTTTGTGCACTTCATTAAGGTAAACAGATAGTCCCAACTTACTGAATCAAATGTTGAACTTATATCAAGACTAATAAGTGTTAAATCTTTCTTTTTCCTATTTGCAAAATCTATTAATGTTAAATTTCTTCTTATATTATCAAAAGTATTTCTATTTACAATGAAGCCTGTCTGATCTATATCTATAATGCCGGGAATGATTGTCTTCAATCTATCAGCAAAGATATTCATAAACATTTTATAATCAACATTAAGTAATGAGATGGGCCGATATGAAGAACATCTAGTTGGATCTAGATTAGGTTTTAAAATTGGCAAAATAAATGTATATTGCCAAGGTGGGGGGGGCGGTTATTAACTCAGTTTGGGCCAAAATAAAAACCTTATGTATTAATGAATATGTATTTTTAGAAAGGATTTTATATATCTCTGGTATAATACCATCATTACCCAGTGCTTTGTTTGATTTAAGCTTATTTATTTGTGTAATAACTTCTGTATATGAAATACTCTTGTCCAATAGTTTAATCTGTTGTTTATTAAGCTTTTTATTCATATTTGTGGTTATAAACTCCTTTATTTTATCTTTAGTTTCCATGTTAATATTATTATGGTTAATTTTGTGAAAGTGATTTCTAAATTCATCTAGTATTTCTGGTATACTAGAAACATTCTTCTTTTCCTTAGAGAAAAGATTTCTTTGATATGGTTTTGTTTATTCAACCTTTTT